>NC_133477.1:11552461-11852461 GCF_025370935.1 Choristoneura fumiferana
TTTTTTTAAAAAAAAAAAACCGGCCAAGAACGTGTCGGACACGTCCAAAATAGGGTTCCGTAGCCATTACGAAAAAATTAAGTTATATTTTTTTAAGGATTTCGTATTTTATACGGAATCATCCAAGTTTAGGTAAGTAAGTATATTTTATACCTTAGGCTGCATATTTAAGAGTAAAACTACTAATAATTCTCAAGCAAACTTAGCCGTTTTAGTTTTCGTTGATATACTTACTACCATCCTGAATTTTTTCAAATTTTTCACCCACCGATTTAGATTTTAGATGGGGCGGGGGGATGCTCGATTTTAATGAAAATTTGCACTTTAAAGCTAAATATTTCGCAAAAAAACAATGAATCGAAAAATCATCTTTGCAAACCCCTAATGATTTTAAAAGACCTATCCAACGATACCCCACACTATAGGGTTGGATGAGAAAAAAAAAACACCCACACTACGTCTATGGGAGGTACCATCAGCCAAATAAGTGGTCTATCAATTTTCAAACAAGTTCCTATCAAATAAATATGTCGCTAAAGTCGAACTTTCAAGTTGACAGACATGTCTATTGGCATTATTGTTTTATGACATGCAAACGATTATCAACTTTAGGGTGGTAGACCACATATTTGGCTGATGGTACCCTAAAAAATTTATTTTTAGTTTTTCATTGTACCATTTTGTCGGCATAGTTTACATATATCCGTGCAAAATTACAGCTTTCTAGCATTGATAGTCCCTGAGCAAAGCCGCGGACGGACGGACAGACAGACAGACAGACATGGCGAAACTATAAGGGTTCCGTTTTTGCATAATAAAGTGCAACAGAGAGAACACTTTGCTAACTCTGTTAAATAGACAGGTTATATATAATTATATTTATCCGTTGCTTAGTACCCATAACACAAGCTTTACTAAGCTTACTTTGGGACTAGGTCAATAGAAGGGTCCACGGAAAGAACGTGTCTAGTCACCTAAGCAACTTTTTGAGTTATAGCGGTTTGAAAGTTAGTCATCACGAACAATTACTATGGTTACCATTTATTTAAAAGATAAAAAAATAGATTTTATATTGTTTTCAGATTATTTAATTCAGTGGTAAGTCATAGTACATTTTGAGATTAAAATCTCAATTTAAAAAAAAGGTGACTAGACATGTTCTTTCCGTGGACCCTTCAATTGGTGTGATTTGTCCCGTGATATTTATTTATTTATTATTATTTATTTAAATTCTAGCATTGAATGGAATGGCTTGGGGATCACCTAACGCAATTCTTGAATTGGCTGAGAAGCTCTTGTACGACAGCAGTTATCAAACTCCTTTCTTTAATGACTATGATTGGTAAGCGCTTGATTTTGTACTTCTTCATCATAATCATGAACTAAATACATCATCAATAATCATTATCGTCATATCAGACGTAGAAAGTCGTCCCAAAATACCTCCATTGTTTCATTTGGAAGCGGCCTGCATCCACCGTGAACCCTTGACTTTAACTAGTTCATCCGTCCATCTCGTTGGTAGACGTGCTATTACGCTGCGCTTGCCGATCTGCGGTCTCCCTTCGAGAACTTTTCGGTCCCAACTGCCATCTGTTCTCCGTGCTACACGGCCTGCCCATTGCCAATTGGCTATGTCGGTGATCCTCGTTCTTTTTACGTATCTTCTCATTTCTGATTCGATCTCGTAGAGAAACCTCGAGCATAGCTCACTCCATAGCTTGCTGAGCAACTCTTAGGCCTACAGTGAAGCATCACGTCTCGGATCCATATGTCATCACTGGTAGCACACACTGGTTGAAGACTTTCGTTTTAAGGCACTGAGGAATTTTGGACGAAAAGACGTCGCGGATGCGGAGCTTCCAAGTTGAGTTCGATGTTTGACTTCCTTCTCGATAGTTCTCGAAGTTGGTACTAAATGAAGTTAAATTAATCACAGGTATCTAATTCCAATGGGAAACCCGGACGGGATACATTTCACTCAAGCGCAACGTGATCTTCAACCTCTAAACGTACAAGAGTGGTCTCAGAATTTGACTGCTAGAAGGCGATCGCGCCCAGCCGAATGGCACAAGAATGTAGATAGGGCATCCGAGTCCGATTCTTGTTTTGGGACAAACATTAACCGGAACTTTGCATTCCATTGGCAAGGTGAGGATCATAATTCATAAGACTTAAGTCGGTGATTCCGTACCTACAGTACAGTAAAATCAAGTAGGTAAGCTAGTTCTAGACCTCGAAAATCATGTAAATACTTGGGTAAATAAATTGGTACTAGGTTTTAGCTGGTTATTAATAAATCATGTCAACTACTTAATTGAAAATATAATTCGAGTACTTCTGTAGCTATGCACCGATTTTTACCACTTGAAATGTAATTTTCACCAATGTGATTAAAAATAGTACCTACCCTATAAACGACTCTACATTTACGATGATTCATGATAGTGATAGCACATACACAAATTCATATACATGTAAGTTTACATAATATATTATATTAATTTCTTGGTAACTTACTAACAGATGATGTGAAAAAGACGCCGGGTCGTTGCTCGCAATGGTTCCCAGGCGTTGAACCGTTCTCGACGCACGAAGCGCAGGCGCTACGCAAATACGTCGACAGGCTCGGCGATACCATTGAGCTTGCTGTTCATATACATGCTAGTTTTGAACCAAAAAAGGTAATTAGATACATTTAACGGCAATTAGGTATGAAAATTTCACTTTTAATACAATAATAGATTGACACTTCGGAAGCCGTCGTATTCCGATTGAGATCTGACTTTTCCAGATGGAAAACCATTATGCACTGCATCTCTACAGAAAACACAGGTATAAGCAGCGTTTCCACCAGAGATGTGCGAGGATGTGTTGCGAGGGATTTGTTTTTCATTAACCAATAGAAACGCTTCATTTACACATCCTCGCACAACAAATCTCTGGTGGAAACAGCTGAGGGGAGCGCGGCGAGGGTAAATGAAGCGTTTCTATTGGTTAATGAAAAACATATTCCTCACTGGTGGAAATGCTGCACGCTGCTATAGGTATAGAAATTTTACAAGGCTAGCAATAGGCGGTCAACCGCTTCAGAGCTATCTCTTCCAGGCAACTTTTGCAATAGACAAAAGTAATCAATAGATTTTAGCAGGTGGTGCAATTGATTTTTTGCTTCAGTGGCTACCAACTTTGGTGGCTACTTTAGTCGGGCCTGTGGAAAGGTTTATTTTTTATACCTATTAATTAAAATTTTTACCTTTATAGCAAGTTATTATAATAAAGATTCGAACACGCATCTTCAGTTATATTTTTCTTCTTTTTCTCAGGAATTATTGCTTTATCCGTGGCGTTATTCGAAGCGTCACCCTAGCAACTATCACGCGCTGCAAGACATAGGAGAGTACGCTGCGAGGTTGTCGCGGCTGCCCGACGGACGCATTTATGAGGTAGGTAGGGGTACTATTAGGAGTAGGCTAGTCCTAGGGATTGTAAACCGTTGAACCAAATTTATAAAAGCAAGAAAAAGCCGAAGCCGTATTGCCTAAGGTTTCAGATGCTCGCAATCGCAATCAAATGACAGATTTCGCATTTTGTTCAACTTGAGGTAGAGGCGGTAGAGCTCGATATAATGAGCAAAAAAAAGGTTGACCTTTCATTTATCAGCAATTAATTACGGTATTGTTACATAAGAGCTAAATAACTTGATTAATTTCCCACTTTATCAACCATAGTAAAAATAAACAAGGGTTGGAAAAATGTTAATTTAGGTATATGACGACTACTACTAAGTACTTGGGACCCATTTTAGAAAAGTCGTGCAAGTTGCATTACATTGCGAGGCCGTAAAGCCAACGAGTTTGTAGTGGTCAATCGAGCGCCGCAATGTACTGCAACTTGCACGGCTTTTCTTGCAAGTCTAAACTCGGCTTAACATCATTAGGTCTGTATGTATAAACAGTAGCAGAAGTGGATGAGCGGCTACGGTGCTTAAAATTACCTACCTACTAACACACCATCTTATTAACTGCGCAGTAAGAGACGAGTGGAAATTATTTTGAACATCACAACCGCTAAGCCTCTTCTGCTGCTAACTTACTGTATACTTATTCAAGGTTTTGGATTCGGAAATGACTGGCGTTTTTTCAACCCTTGGTAGCGTTCAATAGTATAATTCTGAATGACCCAATGACTGACTAATTCGTCAACGTTAAGCCTTAAGCTCATGGACCTAAGAAGCTAAAATTTTAAGCAGCTTTCGTTGCGAGGAACTAGGGCCGATTTCGCAATGTTCTCACGTCGTAAGGATGACAGAGACGTCCTCCGCGGAAGCGAAACCGCGGGCGTGAACTAGTCTAAGTATAAACAGTTTTATCAGTTACCACTCAACCGGTGATATGCTGACAGCTTTGATCGATTTATTGTAATTTTTTATCTTTATGATAATTAGGTGCATCAAAGCAGCAACGACGGTCGCGTGGCCGGCTCGATCACAGACTACCTCACCGGAGTGGTAGGGACGGAGTTGGTTTACCTGTTGAAACCGTACCACCGGAAATATCCTATTTACACTGACTCTAAACACCTAAGTATGTAAATATTTAACTAATGTTTTATGTTCTTAAATCGTACCTATTTAGTCGGATAAGTTCGTGCCATTTGATCTTGCCATCTAAATTAGTGTCAGTCTGTTAAAAATTGGCTTAAGCTTTTTTTTCGCGTCTACGTAATAAAAATCCCCGAAAGCCGTGGTGGCATAGTGGTTTGACCTATCGTCTCTCAAGCAGAGGATCGTGGGTTCAAACCCCGCCTTGCACCTCTGAGTTTTTCGAAATTCGTGTGCGGAATTACATTTGAAATTTACCACGAGCTTTGCGTTGAAGGAAAACATCGTGAGGAAACCTGCACAAACCTACGAAGCTATTCAATGGTGCGTGTGAAGTTCCCAATCCGCACTGGGCCCGCGTGTGAACTATGGCCCAAGCCCTCTTGTTCTGAGAGGAGGCCTGTCTGTGCCCAGCAGTGGGACGTATATAGGCTGGGATGATGATGGTCGATGACGTAATAAAAGCGAAAAAGAAGCCGAGAAGGAAGGAAAAGAAAAAGAAGCCAAGCCTATATACTTGATCAATCCAAAATTTTGATCAATTTTAAAATTAATGTCAATTGGTGAAGTTGACATTAGCTTTGACGTATGTCCTAAATTTAGGACGTTGGGCCTTACGAGGTCAATCTGCGTGCTTTGGTTCGCTTAGTCAGTCTTATAGCTTCCGGAATGATCATAAAATATGTGTCTGCAGAAGCGTACGTGGAAAAAGCCATTTCAGCGACGCTGAGCCTGGTCCGCGGTTGGCGGCGCAGCACAAACCAGAACACATTGACCTTCTTTGGGAAAGACGTCGAGTTCTAACCATCACCATTCATTGATTAAATTATGTATAAACTTTTACATACTTTTTATTAACACATAAAATCTACTAAGCTTTTAGATTTGAGTGTAATTTTCACATGTTTTTTGTGGTTTTATGTTATTTAAGTATTCACTAGCCATTGGACTCCATCACTAGCTTAAGATTGTGTTGGATTGTGCTTGAATTGTTATTTTAATATATCGACTAGTTTTTAAGTTTGATCCTTATCCCATCATGCATGGATAGCATATAAATTCGTTTTTTTTTTCTTAGATTGGCGCCCAATATGGGACCAAATTTAAAAGTAATATTTTCCTTTCAATCAGAAATATCTTAGAACTTTGAATGATTTCAAAATATTAAAAGCAACAAGGAAATTAATAAAGAGACTAAATAATAAATATGACAACATATTCGTAACATTTTTATTAGCACTTTTAGGCTGTATAACTAAACAACATAGATACAATTGGATCAATGTACACTATATACAAAAAAGGTCTAATATCAACTTGCCGAAGCTGACGAGGTCAAAACATTTTGTCTTAGGATTGCGAGATCAATGTCCCAGTTCTCTGACAAGCTATTGAGTGAATTATGTAAAGACTGTTTATTAACAAAGTGATCGTTTAGATCTGTTATATGAAGGAGACTTAGTTCAAGAGACACTCTGTGCAGATACTGCAGTCTTTTGAACAGAGCATCTTTGAGCTCTCTGTTTTCCGTTTGACGCCAATACTTGAGGTTTCTACCGATGACTGTCGTTATGTGCTCTCTGATGTCTTTCAGGCAAGTCTTCTTCTCCTTGGTTGACTGAAAACAAGGATAAAACACGATGTTCAATATAAGAGTAGAACAACTCCAAAGCTATGACACAATCCAATTCATGGCCGAAATGCTCGGCCCGGGCATTTGACGAGCACTCAATGCCTGGTACCACGAAATTTAGTTCGCTTGGTGTCAAGTGACGCCCGTCATACAGTTTGCAATGATTAAGCGACAGTTGTTATTTCGAGACGTTATTAGATAGGTACTTAAACTTTTCCAGGCACAGTGCGTATATCGATCACATAAATGATAAATGTACAGAAATATTTGACTTTTACAATAAGGTACAAAATCAATTGAAGTCGTTAAAAATGTTATTCGTTTATAAACGAAAATTCATTATACGTAAACAATATAAAACTACCATTTAATTTAATTCAATTCAATGTATTTCCATAACAATTTACATTGTGTTGGGTATTAAAAATTATGAAATATAGCCTCTTTTCTTAGCTTTCTTTATAATATGAAATATAGGATTCATTTTGTAGTGGCGTAGGTATCTAAATTCGCGGGGCCTGGAAAATGGTCGACAACTCTCGGTGAATAGACTTTACTCTGTATCAGGTCAAAGGATAGTTGTTAGTACCTGTTGTTGAGCGCACAGCGCGAGGCGCACGCGCACGCGGCGCGGCGGCGGCAGCGCGCGCAGTGCCAGCGCCACCAGCCCGCCCGCCGACACGCGCGCCGCGCCCGGGAACCGCGCGCTCTCCGCCTCGCCCCTGCAACACCACCGCCTTAGCAAAAGGGGAACTTACTATATGATCCTACTCTACGAATAAATAATAAGTCAGGAATCATAACTGCGTTAGAAAATGGCCTTGCGTGTTTTAGTAGGCGGGGCTTAAAAACCGTGTTCTGCGCGTCACGCGTCACGCGCGTAAACCAATCCCTGCTTTGTTTCTGAATTTTAACCAATCAACAAGCACGTCTGTTTGCAATCTCGAAAATGATTCGTATTTAAATCATTCATAACATAAGTCGTTTTGGTTTAAAGTATGGCCACTTTTTGTGTGGAATTTGTTCTGATTTACACTTTTTGACTATTATTATTATTAATTCATAGGATCCTACTATAATATAGTATTATATTAAACTACTACACTACTATATGAAACTACTACTACATGAACTTACTATACTATATGAAACTACTATACTACTAAATATGAACCTCCTATAAAACTGGTAGTGATTTCTTGATTTCCGCTAACTTCGACAGGTGGCTCAGTTCATTGAGAGAAAACCTGGACAATCTGGTAATTATTTTTCAACCTTATTCATCTGTGAAGAAATGTACATCGCGCAATTTTTTTTACTCCGATATTCCACGAGATTAGGATGTAAATTATCGAAAAAATGTATCCGCTGAGTTAAGAAACAAAAAAAAACTGGGCGCTGGGGGGTTACTACGAAATCCGAAAATCAAAGGTCGTATCGTATCGTCCCTCTCACTCTCGTATTAAATAAAATTAGCGTCGGCGGGACGGTGAGATAGGAAGTTCGAATTTTGCGCTTCGTAGTATAGGGCCTAGAACGGATGTTACTCATACATACATCGTAAATCAAAATCACAATATTTTTATTTTTTTGGAAATATCCATGAAAATTGAGCCAGACCGAATGGTTCATGTGAGTCAAGCGGCAGGTGAAAGCTATAAGAAATAAAATCAACCAAAAGGGCCGGAATTGCAGCTTTGCTATCATTAAATGACAGTTAAGTCTTACTGAAAAACAAACTATCTTAGCTATAACACGGCAAAAATGGCTGCTATAAAGACGTCTGGTGTTTTTTTATCAAGGTAGCAACATACTTCTTCAATTTCGTGGTAATTTTTCATAAGTGATAAGATCTTTAACATGATAATTAGTTAAATATTTTAGTAACACAGATAAAATTTGATAGCATTGTCTACTGAAAGTACATAGTTCAAGTATTGACAAAGGTATAGTTGACTAAGAAATCCTTTAACACCCTAAGGTATATCACACTGTCAAAGCTTAAACCAATAAATACTATTATTACTTTTACTTAAATTAATAATAATAATAATAATTGGGCACAATTCTGACATTTCTTGGTAATTGGTGGTGAGAAACTCAAAGAAAATTCGATGTAGGTAGATCATAACATGTTTAAATTGTTGTTGGTAGACCAGAGGCCGTATTTCCTAACGTTTCTGACGCTCGCGATCGCAATCAAATGACAGAGGTCGCATACAAAAGCTGACATTTGATTGCGATCGCGAGCGTCAGAAACGTTAGGAAATACGGCCTCAGGTATCTGTCGGTCCGACAATTATCATATAGCGGGCAAATAGCAAATTACTAAGCAGTACCGTGCTTTATTATTAGATAGTACCTGGGCGACCGAGCTTTGCTCAGGCTAAAACTCGTTAAGAAGCGTTTTTCCAAAGATAAAGACCGAGCTAGATCGATTTTTCATCCCTGAAAACCCCTACATGCCAAATTTTGTCGAAATTGTTGGAGCCAACAAGAACAAGAACTGTTCCTTTAAAGGTACCTACTAGATATTAGGTAGGTAGGTACTTTGAACACCCCTTCATCGGGGTAAATCAAATATTCAGATTTTAAAAATAAAATATTAAAAAAATGTGTTAAAATGACAATTTAGAATTGAGTCAGTTTTATTATGTAGCCGTATTGTCTACTGCCTTAGCACTGGCGATAACATTCACCATTTCCTTCTACGATCACCCTACACCGTGCGTGATAGAAAGCAATGAAAACGATTGTGATTCCGATTGCGTTAGACAATAGGTCCGGCCTCTGATGTCACAATGTTAATCATTAGCAATTCTTATTGCCATTTCCTTAGAGTAATTATATTGATTTCAAATTTCCTCTACCGAAAGATTATCTGGGAAATATAAGACCGCCTGTTATTTACCTTCATTCGAAGTGTGTTTTGTACTGTATTGCGTCGATATATAAATATCGGAAGTCGATAAAAGAAAAGACACGTTATAGGAAAGTGCCACCAAAATTTAGGTATCTGTAATGTTTCAGCATAGCGAGATATCAAGGTGACGGAATATTTTAGACTTGACTTTTCACATATTGTTTGAGTTGGTTAGGTACTGTTCCATATAGAAGCATCATCGGTCGTTTTTAAACAAATATTAAAGAAATAGAATATGTTATGTAACAAAATATAAAAGTTATTTAGGGATTTTCATCCTAGCTAAGGAGGGTGGGGGAGGGGGACTGCACCCTCCTTATGTCACTTTTATGACCTTGACCTTGCCCCTGATATGGTTCGGTTGGGGTAAATGAAGCTTTACGATACCTCTGCTTGGCGAGCACGAATATAGTGGGATATGTATGCACGGTGTAATGCCAGGGCAGGTCGTGCCGGAGGGCGTCGAGCCGCGCCGCGCGCGCCGGCTCCCCGCAGCCCGCGAGCAGCCGCGACGCCTCTAACAGCGCGCGCGTTGTGGCCGCGCCGCACATGCCACCACACACTGCTACTAGCGTTAGCTGGAATGTGCAAACTAGAGTAAATCTTCAATTACTGGCCACCTTTCAATAACTGGCCAGCTTATTAAAATTAAAAAAAAAAAAATGTTTTATAGGTGATTATGTATTAGTATATTTATAGGTGACTAGAATTATTTTTTAGTGTAAAGTGGCTAGTTTTGAACGGTGGCCAGTAATTGACGATTTACCTATATCAGCTACTAAACACTGGAGACCTTAGGCAGGGCTGGCCTTAGCCATGTAGGCGCCCCGGACGAGTCCCTTTCAGATACGACAAGCAACAAAATGAAATGACAGGCCGTGTTTGATAAAGGTAAACATAGAATACTCCTAGTATACTCACTCCTACGAGATAAATCTATAAAAGTTAATTCGCTGAGTCTGTTTTCCTTTAGATCGAAAATACAAACTGAAATATAGATGCATAGAAAAACCAGAAAAATAAGACCAGCGCTGGGAACCAGGGTCCAGTGGTGGTGTAGTGGTATAGCACGTGGCATGCAATGCCGAGGACCTGGGTTCGATTACCAGCGCTGGTCTTATTTTTTTGGTTTTTCTATGCATCTATATTTTAGTTTGTATTTTCGATATGGGTTTTACGGGATGACCGTAAAAGTAACAAAAAATTTGGAATTGAAATAAAAAATACAAAAAGATTCCAAAAAAACAATCTTCCTTTAGATCGATAAAAATAGATAGGTAATCAAATGAAGTGGTTGAGCTGGGGCGCGCGGCGCCCTGTGGTACTTGATGCCCCTATCGAAAATACAAACTGAGACATGGATGCACAGAAAAACCAGAAAAAGAGACCAGCACTGGGAATCGAATCCAAGTCCTTAGCATTCCGTGCTGCGTGCTATAACCCCTACACCACTGCTGGACAGGAATCTAGACACGAATTCAGGTTGCTTATTTCTACTTTGCTACTTAAGCAGCAGCACTAGCGACATCTATGTTGCGTCGACAGACGTCACACTCTTTCGGAACCAACCGCTTACCCAGACAAGAGATGTCGCTACTAAGCAATCAAATTATGATTGGTTTTTTGGAGTCTTTTTTTATTTTTTATTTCAACTCCAAATTTGTTACTTTTACGGGTATCCCGTGAAACCATATCGAAAATACAAACAAAGAGTTGTCCAGTGAAATAATTGCCGCAAGTAGGTAGGTACTTCCGCAATTATTTTTGATTCTTTTATTTTAAATGACAACCATTTGTTTGAAAAATAAAAAAGTGCTCTATGGAATAAAGACGGATCCAAGTACTATTTAGGAAAAAATAGGTTGTCATGTAATGAAATGACAGATCTTTCAATCTAATTGTACTCACTATCTAATAATAAACACGGGAAATTTAGAAAATTCTCACGTACCTCTTCAGGTTTTTTCACGAGCCGCCTAAACGTCTTCGTAGTAAGATCGAGGACATGAACAGTATGTTCGTCTATGCCCATCTGCTCGGACTGGCCGTCCGAGCCAAAGTAGTGCGTCCGCACCGCCTCGTCCACAACCGTCCGCAACGACCGCTTCAAGCTCTTATGCGTGAAGTTGTAGATGAAGTCCCTTAGTGACTTTGCAGTGTATTCTTCTGACAGCAAGTATTGACTTTCATGCTGAAATAAAAAAGACAAATTTATGAAAATGAAAAAGAAAAACTGTTCAAGACACAAAAATATCAAAAATGAAAAAGAAAAAGATGAGTTACAAAGTGAAACTACGTTATATACCCGAACTGGTCCCGCCTCAGCATAAATGCAGACTCCTCGGATGGAGTCAGCGCTGGTCTTCCGGCGAAACCATTAAGTACCTAAGTTCACACAGTTGGTAGGTATACTTATAAAAAAACATAAGTATCTTGAAATATATATTTTTACTGAGTGAACTTTATACACATTAGTTCAAGGTTAAATTTTGTTGACATACTAATTTGAGACACGAGATTTTTCAAAGTAGTGACGACTTGTCTGTTGACGTTTGTAGTAGGTAGGCTAAAGAATATTATTTGTTAAATATAGCGATTATTAGGAAAGGTTCATCGAATCGATTTTACTTCCCATTTTTTTTAAATTGAACCTATATATTCGTAGGTAAACAGCATTTGTTTTATTGTTATTTAATTTGGATAGAAATTTATCGATTTGATCGATTTCCATACATCTCACGGAAATGTTACCGAATCGAAACGAATGTTTACATTGCTGGTTTAAAATAGACCTATTGTGTAGTTGTTTGTCTAGTGATTTACAATCGTAAAAACATAAAATTCCCAGAACCAGAACATAAAATTAAAACATTAGTTTAATTATATCAAAATAAAGTTACAGCAGTTCAATGAATCACACACATACACACATTTACCTTATACGGGTGTTCTCAAGTTTGTGAAACGTGTGATATGAACATGTTAATTCTATAGGTAATACATTTCAGAGTTATTTTGCCCCTCAGTTTTCAAATGAAAATTAGATGATTGAAATCAACTGAATTGATTGCTATAGGATCTCATTTTTTATTTACAATATTTGAATATCTAAAGGTATCCAGATGTGCGTACAGAAAAAAAACATCGTGAAATTGATTGTGGAAAGGTTCCACCTAATAACTCTACAAAAAATGCCTTATATTCATAAGCAAATGAACTTGAAAAATAAGTTTTTAAAAGAATAGACAACAAAAACAATATCATAATCATAAATAATAAATTTATTATTTTATGATGGTGATTTTATGGCTGTCTGGTGACGGATATAACTTACGCATATTGCCAGTTATTGAGCAACCATCAAAAATACCAGCCCGACAAAAATCTATCGTTTCATGTTAACACTGGAAAAAATACTAGGAACGATAACGGAGTAATAAAATGCAACTTTAACTAGTGGAGTCTAATAAAAATAATAAACGAACTGTGTTGCCTACCAATTCATATATTGCATATTTTTCGACATCATACAGTTAATATGAGAAGTTTGAAGAATAGGTACCTACTTATCTACATAATATTTGTAACAAAACCTGTCTTCAATCTATCTTCGGCAACTTAAGCTGATTGAGGCAATAGATGTGGATAAATCTTTAATTATCTAGCTTGGTTAATTTCAAGGACTTTCACACGATTTTAGAATAAAACTAATTTGCATCCAGCAAAAACGCGTACCTTGCTGTCCAAGATAACAACTGCTGTCTTATCCTTTTTGCCATCTATATCTATGCCAAGTGACTCAGCAAAGTGGTGGTTCCGCACACTATCCACAGCAAGCATGTTCAAACTGAAATTATGGGCGCAGGCGAGTCCCTGAATGTGTGTTATGTTCCCACTAGAGACCTTTTGAGGCGTAATTGGAGGGCCCCAGGTCTTAGCAAACTTCATTAATTTACAGAAATGCTTAACATTATCTTGGATAAGGTTTTCGGGGGATAGTGGGTCATCTTCGAAAGGCAACATCGTGGTGCCTAAGCTGTAACAAGGAATGAATCAATTTATATAAACAATACGACTGCGTATGGAAAAGTGATGTGACTGACTGTTTGACTGACAGACAATACAGTACTGGAGCTAGAGACTCCAAATTTGGCAGACAAATGTCTTCAGTATCACACAGGTGTACTAAGAAGGGATATTTCGAAATTACACATAGGGCATAGGCTAGTTACACTTAAACTAATATTGTAGGAAGATCAATTTTCTAGATTCTAGACAAGTAATTTAATTGCTTGTATTGCTTAATGTACATTGGTTTAGGTCTAACTTGAATTGTGCGTTAAATTTGCATCTTGAAGATACCTACTCTTGTGGATAGAATTAAAGTCAGCAAACTTGATTAACTCTTTATCGGTATCCATCAATTTAAACATGCTACCATAAAATCAATTATAGACTTTTTTAACACAACTCACAAAAGAAATGCGTTAAAAATTGTATTCTACTGTACTGACTGACACAAAAAGACTAAGAAATCTAAAAACTATGAGAACGAAAAATCACCAGACTCCTGTCCTTTAGATGATGGCCTTTTTTTATTACAATAAGATCATAACGACAGTTAAGAATCAATAACACCTAACTATCATGCTAAAAGATGGTAGATAGACGGTATTGGTTCTTAACCGTCGTAACTTACTCTTCTTCTTCCAACAATAGTTCACTTTCAAGTCTAGCTTTCTCTTCAAAAGACTGGCATTGTTCATAGTTCTCATAGAAACTCTTCTCAGCTGGCATCACAGTAGGACTGCATTCTTCCATGAGACCCAGTGATGACAGGAGATACGATTTGTCGTCACCACTTCCAATAATCTTCGATATATCGAAACCTCTTTTAAAAAGGTAGTTAAACACACCGCTTCTTTGAGTCTTTTCTGTACTATTAATCCATGGGTACTTATTATTATGAGAAACAATTTCTTTTTTATAGTATTGGTTAGTTTTTCTTATGGTCTGCTTGAATTTGTAGTCCTCACAGAATTTCATAAAATTTTTCTGTTGGTACAATAGCCTTTGGACTAATTGTAATTTTATCAATTCTGTGGTCCATTGCAGGCTTTCATTATTATTACAGTTATAGTATTCCATTGCTACTTCTCTGAGCTGGAAAAGATAATTATCCAATTAAGAAACACAATGAGAAAGTGGCAGCTTTCTTGTTCAATGTTTTGGCGTACAAGTAGTACTACAAGTACATGGAACGAGTTTAATATTAATTCAAGTTAATTATAGATATTTTAGTGTATCCATTTTAACTTTCTCACGGTCCGTTTCATGTAAAAAAAAACTTACCAGTGAATAAGACGGTAGTTGCTCATACAGTGGATTTAGTGGGGTAAAGAGTATTAACAGAGGATTGCCATCAACATATCTTTCAAAGGTAAAAGCCTTTCTCCACATCGGCTCAATCCTTGCCACCGGCTGCGAGAAATTTTCTAACACCCAACTCATGAGTGATGATTCATTCCAAATGCTCATTTCACTTTCGCTTACTACATATTCCTGTAAAAAGAAATAATTGGTATATGGACTACGGTTTTCGGGAACCAAAACGTCATTATCTCGGGTCATATACGTCCCACTGCAGTGCACAGGCCTCTCAGGATCCTGAAAGAGAGAGCTTGGGCCGTAATTCCCACGCGGGCCCAGCCACTGTGGAGTGGGAATTTGACACACATCAATCACTGAATTTCTATAAAACTAAATGATTTACGATAATTTGCCTACTAAAACAAACTATTTTCTTGATGATTTTAAATTAAAAAGCAAAAAAGTAGTATATGCACTTGCATGTTAACATGTAGCATACATATCCCTAAACAACAATTTTAGGTATTTCATACTGCACTGTTGTTATTTGCAAGAAGCAGGCATTTTAATTAGGTGTACAATTTCCTCAATAACTATTGCATGAAGACTAACGAATAGTAATCATTCTTATTATGTTGGTCATAGAGTTTATTATTCTACAGACGAATTAGAACTAATGACGATTAATAGCCATATATACATCTGAGGCTATATTGTATAAAGCGCGGGCGCTAGCGATGAAATGAAATGAATGAAATAATTTATTTTGCTTTAGACATGGTAACAAGTGGTTTTATAAATGTCGCGTAATGAATGTGGCAATCGCATTAACCATCTCTTTTTACCCTCACGCTATGCTATTTGACAGAAGAAAGCGGTGAAAGCGATTGCAAATTGCGATTCCGAGTGATTTCAATAATACGATTAGTGTTGCCGATCGATAGTCCACTATCGATAGTGTTTCGATATACTATCGATAGTTTGAGCAAAATCGATAGTATCGATAGTATCGATATCTCTTTTCGTGTAATACTATCGATAGTATCGATATTTTTGATGTTTAATAATGCAAAACTATCGATAGTACTGAACATAAAATTAAGAAATACTATCGATAGTTTTGAACAATCGCTTGTTATCGTTATTTCCTTTACCATAGGGCCTTTTTCCGATTAAAACTATCGATTTTTCGGCAGCACTAAATACGACATCAGAGCTTAGTTTGTATTGAGTAAACTTTACTCTTTAACCGATTTTAAAAATAGTAGTTTATAAATTCGATAAAAAAACGTTTATTTTTAGTCAGTTATTTTTCTTGTTATACTTTTTTTGTGATAAAGATAAAAACAGGAATTATAGTGCTCACCTTAGTATCATTCCACAACATCAGTCTTGCACTTGGCACACTGTTAACTCCAAGATCCAGGGCCAGGTCTTCAGATGTAACCACTCCGAAGCAAACTTCACCAACAAAGTCAAATTCTCTAATTTTTAAGGCCACATGGTACCAAGTATTGTAGTGCTTCGAACTATCTGTTAACGGAGTGTAACCCACTGCTACAGCCTAAAAAGTAATAATTATACCTTGACAAGCTTGTATGTGACACTTGGTAGAATTCTGTCGCAGTCAGGATGTGCCGCACTTATAAAAAAAACTTGATAAGGACCGCAGAGGCTCCCTGCGACAGGGTTCCACCGAGTGCCACATACGAACTTGTCAAGGCATAGCAACATTATCTTCTTTACTGTTACACTGGCACTACACTTTTACAATGAGGGTTTTTTATACAGAGGGTCTACTCCGAAATTTGAAAATCGAAGTACGTATCGTACTGTTCCTCTCACTATCGTATTAAATAGTATAAGTGACAGAGGGACGGAACGACACAAACTTCGATTTTCGAATTGCGGAGTAGCCCCGCAGGCTGTTGGCATTAGTATCGTGAGGTCCATTTGACATGCGTCACGTTTGTGATTAGTTAAATAACAAAATGAGCCAATCGCAAGCAAAACTGTAACGACAAACGACCTCACGATACTAACGCCATCTAGCAATATTTCGCCTGTCAAGAAACCCTCATTGGCTAATTTCCCGGTTAACAGAAAAAATTATACGTATTTAGTCCGTCAGTTAAGATTATTAGAAAATATTGGACACGTGTTTTTTTTGTCAGTCAAACAAAAAATTACAAAGACGTTGACGTCGCTCGTCAAAGTTCGGGGTGGGGGCCCGGTGTTGCACGGCGTGACGTCTGACGTCACGCAGAGCTTTAACTGGCTATATCTACTTCTATTTTTTGTTTAATTGACAAAGGAAAAAAAAGTTCAATATTTTTTAATAATCTAACTGACAAACTTTTTTTTTTAGGAAACTATCAATAGGTAAATGAATGTGTCTCTTTTAAATGGATATTCAGTGTGTAGTACCAAGATAACATAATTCACGATTGTAGATTATTTACCTACAATAAACACTTACATCACAAACAGACAGCAACTGCACAAGATCATCAGTACCCGATACCCTTTGTAAAGGTTTCAAAATTAATTCTAAAAATTTAACCATATTGTGAGAATTTCTGGGGCCTGAAAAAAAATTTCATAGTTTTTTTTAATGAAAAAATTATATATATAGTACAGTACTATAATAAAAATATTAAACTTAAATTCACAAAATATATATGCAACTATATTATAAATAAATAAATATTATAAATAGATCTTAATATATTATGACATGAAGTTTGAATGTAGGATAGTGAAACATATGTTGTGTTCGCCATTTTAAAAAGCAACAATTTAATAACTATTAAAAGAAGTAAAACGCAACAACGCGCAATGTAGGATTCCATACTAACATGTGACAAATATTAGATATTAATATTTGAACAATTTTTACTTTATTAACTTGTAAAGCCTAATAAGCTGCGATCGTTTACCTTTTAAATTTGTTATGTATTATGAACAGATTTTTCGCACCAATATTTTGCAAACGAATACCAAAATTGAAATGAAATTATCTTATTATTTATGATCTTAGCAAACCAGAGGCCGTATTGCCTAACATTTCTGAAGCTTGCGATCGCAATCAAATAACAGTTTTTGTATACGAAATCTGTCATTTGATTGCGATCGCGAGCGTCAGAAACGTTAGATAATACGGCCTCTGTGTTCGAAAGAGCTATCCAACAATATGTCACACCAGAGGTTTAGATGTGATAAAAATAATTTATCTCATTTTACCTGTAGTAGAGACTAATTATTTATTCGTAGGAAGTGTTAGTATTTTACTACTTAGTTTTTGTGATTAATAAACATGTTGAAAAAATTATGAAATAAAATAGTTATTACAACTTCCTAGCATTAAGTCTATAAGCTAAGCCATGGCCAGATAGATGGACAGACATGGCAAAACTATTACGGATCTTTATAGGACTATGGAACCCTAAAAAGTAGTGTGTAACAAACCTTTGTACAGAACTCCTCTGGACGTACTAGTATAAGCAATTAATATTGGCCATGATGGAATCTTGTTATGCTGTAGTCTACATTCACTGCCAGGATTCCAGCAATTGATAGCTGAGAATTGTACCTATAAATTAAAAATGTACAATTAATTTTAAAATTATTTGATACTAAATTATAGTAAATTACTGCAGAGGCCGCGAAGTAGTGGATTGCCAGTCAAGTAGTTATAAATAGACCCTGTTATCGGAGGTGCAATTTGGTAGCTTGACAGTCTGAGGGATGCATAAAAAATAATTTAAAATACTAACTAAATATCGATAATTTTTCTTTACCACAATGACAGTCTAAGACTTTAATTAAACGTTTTTATTTTGTAAAACACGACTAATTACAAAATGAATATGTAATAACATTTTTCATTTTTATATCTTAGCTCTATTCATTTCTAGAAATATGTATGTCTCCTAATATATTACAACTTTTTTTATTCAAAATGAATAGAGCTAAATTTCTAAAAATCAATAGTGCTAAGGCATATTGGGTTTAATTTTTTTATTTATAAAAATTAAAAATGGTAATATACATTAATTTTGTAATTAGTCCTGTTTTACAAAATAAACATGTTTTATTAAAGTCTTACACTGTCATTATGGTATAGAAAAATTATCAATATTTAGTTAGTATTTAAAAATATTTTTACCCATCCCTAAGACTGTCAAGCTACCAAATTGCACCTCCGATAACGGGGTCTAGTTATAAATCTGGAGATCCGAGGCTGACAATCCCTGTTTGCGGACAAGGCTTGTAGAGCTTTTTTTTTCTCAAATAAATCCAAGGAAATAATACCATGTCACCATATCCCTTGATGACGAAAAAAAAAATTTTTTTTTATTAAAAATGATGATACCTTAGTAATTTGTCATTTTAATAAATTATTAATAATAAATGTCATCATATGTTGCTTTGTAAAGCAGATAAATAGGGTAAGCAGGTAACACTGGGTCCCAAGAGATGGAAACAGACAATGGGGGCATCCAATAAGAAGATGGGAGGATGATTTCCGCCTAACCCTGAGACCATACTGGACCAGAGTTGCAGCTGACAGAGTCCAATGGAGGCAGTTGGAGGAGGCCTATGTCAAAAGACACACCTAACTGAGGGACATTTTATGATAATCAATAACATACACAAAAATAGAAAACTACCAGTTCGGAACAAAAAGGCTATATTATTATATATTATTATTATTATAATAAATGTCAATCCTTGTTTATTAAACTGAATACCTGATTTAATCTAATTATATAATCTGGTCAAATAAGAGATTAAAAAGTAAATACACATTCACAAGCTATGTTATTCTCAATTAGCAGTCTCCATTGATAGATCCTGACATTGATAGATCAGACCGTTCCTGACATACAATAGTGACTTGAACCATTTAATTTTGCTAGGTAATTATTGTCTACATATCACTATCAATCAATGTTATCTTGTTAGAAATTCACTATGTAAACAATTACACACCCGGTCATTCAATATCATAGCAGCCTCCTCAAATTGCCCTCGTACATATTGGGACTCAGCATCCCATGGAGCGTAGTACATGACAAAAGATACATCAACATTGTTGATGGTAGCATGAGCATTGCTGAGCTGCCCCTTGTGCCAGTCTGTTACTAGAGAATCCGAGTTGAAGAACTTTATTGCTTTAGGATGCTTTGAGATTTTTGAAGGCCTGAAATTTTTTAATAATAAGTGTTATTAGAAATCCCACAACTAATAAGTAAACGAACACAAAGCCTGGTACTTACGTATTATGAAGTGCACCGTATGTCGTTAACGCTAAAGCGACAAAAAACACCATTTCCTTGACTAACATTGTGACTGATTCTTTATTATTATGCTGTTTAGCCACATCAGAATTTTCTGATGGTTTTTGGGCATGTTTAGATGGACTAGATGTGTTACTCGACAATGCAACTTGTACTATGTTTTCTTCAGTGTCTACCGTCGGAAACATTTACACGTCATTCAAAAACAATAAGGTAAAGTAGGAATCTAAACTTCATTTCCAATAAAATTGCTTTGCTACTGCTTCTTGCCAAAATAATATTGGTCAGGGCAAAAGGACTTATAACCGAATATGAAGATCATAATAAAATTATACAGCCTCTGCTAATGCAAGCACTTCTTTCATAATGCAATTTTTCCAAGCTTTATTTTATTATTTTCCAGATAGTTTTCTTATTTTGATAACAGCAGGTCAACTGATTGACAGTTACACGTCAACCTCTAAACTTTTTTTATAAAGTTTACTATTCACAATCGTACCGGGACGTGACCGGGACGAATAATAAAAAAAAACCGTGCCGTGCTACGTGCGTTGCATTAGCACTCAGTTTATTTATTTATGAACGCACTTAAAATTTCCAGGTTTGGCAACACTGAGTCCAGCGCCATCTTGTTGCAATTGGCATTTTTTACTTGTTTTTTGATGAGCAAAAATTGTGTCACATTTTGCGTTTTAACGGCTTACGGCTTCGATTATAATCGTATAGAAACGATTGAATAAGTCTAGAATCCGGCTGAAAAGTATTGACGATAACAATAGTTATCCAGTGTGTGCGTCGTGTTAATTCGTTAGCATACTTTTGTTATGATTAAAAGGTCTATCCTTGAATAATTCTTCAACAAATCGTAAAAAACATGGAATCTCCAAGACAATCAGAATATGATACTGTGGAATATTGGAAAAAACAGGCAAAGCACTATGAGCAAAAGTAAGTTTCTGCAGATTTAGTATGGGACCATTTCCATACATAAACAAAACCTATATTGATACGGATTGCGTTGTATTTTACATTCTATTTTGAAGTGTGTATTATTTTATCTTTTATAACCATTTTAATCTAACTGTAGAATCTTAATATAATACAAATATCTCGCTAGGCTAAATGCATGTAATTTTATTGTTTTGAAATTCTAGATAAGGATTTTGGCCACCTAGTTTTACTTTGTCTTTCGAATTGTCTTTTTATACAAGCTAATTTTACCACCTGCCAGGGCAAATGATATGCAACAAGAATTGGATGAGTACACAGAAAATTCAGCACAACTGGAAAAAGAACTTGAAGCTTCACTAATACAAGTTGAAAAACAGAACAGAGACCTGGAACATCAGAATCAGAGGTTAAAAAATGAAATAGAATCACTAAAGGTATGTAGTTTTTGATACAGATGTGGAAGAATAGAACTGTCTGACAATGTGTACAAACATGTATTATGATGAGATGACTCATTATTGTAGACTTAAAGGACACAGGTGTTATGACATCAATCTGTATTGTATTTTTTTGTTAAAACCATTGCTAAACAAACATTAATCTAAGGGAATAAAAATTACACTTTTTTGTATTTATTTTAGACTACCTGCCTGCAACTCTGTCTGTGAAGAATTTGTTCATTGCAAACCCCCAGGAACTATATAATATTCCTTATGTCCTTCCCTGGACCCCAAACTATCTCTGTACCAAATTTCATCTGAATTGGTTAAGTGGTAGAGAGAGGTAACATATGGAGCTATTTTTGCATTTTTAATATTAGTAAAGGAATCTAATATAATGAGATTTTGAGATCTGAGCATAATGGTCAGGTTAATTATTGGCTAACATTACAGAACTGTCATCAGATAAAGCAATAGCATATAGGTACCATTTTACTGATTTGTCCCTTCAGTAGGAAATTAATCACCCATATGACTGAAATTATTGCCTGGAGTGTTCAAAGCTTAAACAAAATTAGAAAAAATGTGCATACTGTGAATATCAATGTATAGTGAAAAATAATTGCCTAAAACCTGCTGGGGTTAAGGCCGAAAAGTGAATGTTATTTTTGTGTCATCTGACTGACTGATTAGTCATTCATTATATTGTCATGGTCATTATTCTTGGATATTTCAGACCAAATTAGACAGAAGTCAGCATGAGACAAATGCCTTAGAAAATGAACTTCAAGCACTGAAAATAGAACAGGACAAAAAAGCTGAATATATCAGAGAATTAGAGCAAAAGAATGATGACTTGGAAAGAGGACAGAGGTAAATAAACCTATGGTTCAATGTTTTGTAAACCTATACTAACAAAACATACAAATATAAAAATAAGATTTTATATTTTCAATAATATGTTGTAACTTTTTTTTGTCTTTTCAGGGTTATTTCAGAATCAGTGTCTTGTATAGAATCTTTGTTAAATCAAGCTTATGAAAGAAATGCAGTCCTAGAAAGTGAAGTAGATGAGGTTGAAAATCTCAAAGTTAGATTACAGAGAGCTACGGATGAAGCTAGAGGTATGATAATTTTATCAAAAACATAATACATAAATGTATTTTTTTTTACATAAAACTGACCTGTAAATTGACCCCTATCTCGCCTTCATCAGGTGAGATAGAGGTCAAGGGCAGATGAGGCCCAAAATGTATGTATTTATAATATATGAGAATGAAGTACTTACATGTATCAATTGACATAATATATGAAACTACCTTGAGACTCACTCATATTAAATGATAGCTGAGTTGTGTGCTCCTGAGAAGAAGGGCTATGAAATAGCCTGAAACATGTCGAGCTAAACTCGGTTTAAGACGTGAGTTATCTGTTACAATATCATTTAATATGACATAATATATTATGCTACCTTGATATAATGTAATTTTCTCAGAAATGGTAAACTACAGTATTGTTATTTAAATTCATTCTATTCACACCTAATCCAATCTGTAGATTACATGATCAGAAAGTTTGTATAATCAATAGTAAAATAACTGGAAATTAGTTATTTCAAATGACTATTATTCTTTTCAAATTACATAATTTTGTCAAATTCCCGAATATTGGTACTTCATCAATCTTATTTATGGTCTTGTTTTAGATCTGAAGCAAGAACTAAAAGTTGTGGAAAAAATCCCAGTCCACAGAAAGGAAGATGAAAGTACAATTGAGAATCCAATGGTCAATGGGCATGTTACGAACAGTACTAAAGGCCAAGTTGAGACAGAAACCCAAACAGTCTTGTCTTCACCACTGAAACGTAAGTTATAGTACATATTATCCTAATTTAATATTACAAATAAATAAATAAATATCATGGGACACTTGACACCAATTTACCAGGTCCCAAACTAGGCTTGTACTATGGATACTAGGAAACGGATAAACAAACTTATCTAGATAAATACATACTTAAAATAAATATTAAACATTCAAGACCCTAGAACAAACATTCATATTATTCATACAAATATCTGCCCCGGCCAGGGATCAAATCTGGGACCTCAAGCTTCGTAATCAGGTTTGCCATCTGGTCATCAATTTATTATTATAACCATAGAATTGTGGGTGTGGGTGCAGTTAGTCTATGTCAAAGTAATTGTTCTCCTGGAATGATTGCCTATATAATATAATCTACACTCTGATAATAGGGATGTTGACACCATTAAAAAATAATTCGAAGACACAACTACAGTAAAATAACGCTTTGTTTTAGCCCTAAAAATCAGATTTACAAATACAAATACAAAATATTTTATTGGTCTCAAATTTTTTACATTTTTTTTTAGATTTATTTTCGATTAACTGCAAAATTAGATTTTTTGTTGCTTTAAAACAAAAAACAGTTGATTGAGTGTGCAAACAAGTGACGAACTTATGATAGTTGCTATTTCCATTCAAACTCTATGGGAAAATTGTATTTTGACAGCTGATAAAAAGTACGTAAATTGATTGGTAGTGTCAACATCCCTATTCATAGGTAATGTAACTCAGTATGCAAATTATCCAGACATTCATTATTAAATTTAGATTCTAACATTCCGGAACATACATTAGCTGTATCCTTGCGGGATGGGGCTGATATGTTCTGTAAGGACCCCATGATAAAAAGGACCCCAGACCTAAAGTATGGAAAATATGGTTTCAGTTAAATATCCTGAGATTTTGATATGTTATAGATTTCAAAGTCTCTAAAAAACTAAACTAAATTCTGAAAGGGACCCGGAAACAGGTTTTTTCTTATTTTTACACCCTTAGAGACTTTTGTTCAGGGCTTTGAAATCTACAACATATCAAATCTCAGTGGATAAATCTCAAAGACCAGTGGCTGTACTGTCTAACTGGCTGGGGCCCGTGATTGCATTCACCATCTCTTTCTACTTGTCATTAGTATTGTTGTTAGGATTTCCAATCACAAAGCCAATGGGGCCTGGTCATTTGAAAGGCACCAATCAACTGACATATTTTTTGAGCTGTAATTTAATTATTTTAATAATTTTCTACTACTTGGCAAACTCAAACATGACATTAAGATTGGTTTTTTGGAATCTTTTTGTATTTTTTATTTCAATTCCAAATTTTTTGTTACTTTTACGGTCATCCCGTAAAACCTATATCGAAAATACAAACTGAAATATAGATGCACAGAAAAACAGAAAAATAAGACCAGCGCTGGGAATCGAACCCAGGTCCTCGGCATTCCGTGCCGTGTGCTATACCGCTACACCACCGCTGGACAACGATACAGACACTAATTTCTCCCATGCACCTCATATCTCAGCTTGTGTTGTTTCTTATTTAGCCACTTAAGCAGCGACACTAGCGACATCTATGCCTTAGCCCTCATCGAGAAACTTTTCGGCACTCCATCGGAACTAACCGCTCACCCGGACAAGAGATATCGTTATTAAGCAATCAAATTAAGATTGGTTTTTTGGAATCTTTTTGTATTTTTTATTTCAATACCAAAAAAAACAATTAAAAAACCACAAAATCTAAACCACAGGTTTAGATTTTATAGGGGCGCGGACCTTTTGACCTTTGGGGACGCTCGATTTTAACCATTTTTACCTACCCTAAAAAATTCATTCATTTTTACCATATTTTTGTACCGTTTTGTCGGCATACTTTACGTATATATCCGTGCAAAATTACAGCTTTCTATCATTGATAGTCTCTGAGCAAAGCCGCGGACGGACAGACAGACAGACAGAGAATTATTGCTTTATAATTCAACTATTTTGTCTGGGACTTTGTCAGCACAGAATTCGTAGTAGTAATGTTAAGAATTAATGCACACTCAGTCATAGATGCCAATTGACACACTAATGCATGTCTGCGTGCGGCAGAAACGAACGTTACACACGATGAACCTAGGACATGTTTATCATTTTACCGCGAAAACAATAATTTAAAGTATTTTTGTCATGTATGGAACCAATCTTGCAAGTCAAATTTTACACACTTCCAGTGCTTAGATTGACTTGAAATTTTATATATTAGGTTAGATGACAAATGTTCAAAATATCAACAAAATGTATTGTCAAATTTGTTATAGAGTCAGAGCCCGCGAGAGCCAGATCTTAAGTTATTTTATAAAGACTAAGTTTTTTAATGTATAACCTTAAGCCTCAACACACAATCCTCGTCTTTGACATTTGGGCAGTGGTTGCTTTGGCAGTAAACAGGTAGTAAAGATTTTAAAATACCTCAAATTCGTTATACAACAAAGGTCTGGCTCTCGAGGCCCTTGAGTCATTAATAAAAAATTTGTTGTTGAAATGCATTTTTAACAAAAACGTATTTCCAAATAGGAGAAATTAATGGTAATGCAATGACACCATCAGCAAGGGTATCGGCCATCAATATTGTTGGTGATCTGCTTCGTAAAGTTGGGGTAAGTGAAATCCAAGTAATAAGGACTTTAATTAAAGCCATGATTGTTCTTGTTGTTGCAATAATCACTTTTGAATATGTTACTTAGGAAAACTTTGTGCTTTGGTTATAAATGTGACATGTCATTGTGTTGCTTTAAAAGGTTTTTTTTTGTTATAACACACAGAAACAATCAAGGTTTTTCCTGTTACAAACAAGTTTGTTAAAACACTCAAATCAGTGGAGGAGAGTTATGATACGAGTTTTCTGCTTAGTCACAAGTATTTTCTAAATATGTATGTTATTTAATATTTATACTGATTATTTATATTTTTATCTTTTTTTATGTATCTAATAGCTATTTGTTTTTTGCTCTTATATATGTAATAATATAATTTACTGCTTTGTTATTATCTTCTAAGTACTTATGTATTAAAATAAACTCTTTTGTTTTATTCAATATTTGTATTTTATAATTTTACCAAAGTAGTTGCACTCTTTCTGGCGTATCGGCATTACTTTGAAAAAAGCTCGTATCTCAAATCAACATTTCAACTATACGTCAAAGTATACTTGGTTAAGTTAATTTAGTAATATACTCAGCGGCACAAAATTTGGCCCACTCTATATACAAAATTACCTTTTACTGCATACTTTTGAAGGCCAGATTTTTTGCCGCTCAGTATATTATAATAGATTTTGATAAAGAAGCGTTTTTGAAAGTAATGAAATGACAATAAATACATATTCTTTATTTGCTAAATCACATTGTTTATTTAAACACAACTTTTTCCAGAAAATATATTCAAATACAGATGTAGATGTAGATTATTAAAAATTTGCACTTAGCCATTAAAAAAGATTTGCACTTGCATGATGAATTTGTTGTGCTTAAAATGTACCTATGTAGTTTGCATGATGTTTATTGCTTACAGCTTGAAAGGTTTCTTTGCCGTGATTGTGGTAAGATCAAATGCTCGTGTGACATACAACCTACAGTCTCGCAGAGTGAATCAGTTAGCAAAACAGGAGAGAACAATTCTAGTGCCCATGATAACGACAGTGTCATAGACAATACAATAGAATATAGAAATCCTAAATTATTAATACGACAGAGTTCTGGGCCTGACTTGATAACACCAAAAAGTCATTCATTAAATAAGAGATCTTCTGAAGAACCATTTGTAAGGTCTGCCCATGGAGAAAATGGAAAACTGAGAAGATCTTTTGCAGTAAGATCTAGGGAAGGACTTGAAAATCTCTTAAGTTTTGCTTCCATAAGAAATGGACAATCTCGTGGGAAAGCAAAGCAAACTATAGCACGATAACAAAACTGTCTCTAGTGGCTTTTGATTGATATTCTATGCGTTTTTATACATTTGTGAACTTACGTGATTTGATGTTTGATTTTTAGGAGCTTTAATTTTTCAGAGATTCAAGATTGTAGAAAATTGTACCTAGTTCTTGTAATTTGTAGGTATAAATTAATTTTGAGGCACTACCCATGCTGACCATAATCTTACTGACTAGTACAAATACGATAAATTATGTTGAACATTAGCAGATTGCTTGGTTTATGTTGGTATATATAATTTTGTATATTTCATTTTATATATTATAAATGTTGTGTGTAGACATATTTGAATGGTGGAGTTGGTGGAGGTTTTAACCGCACATTATTTCCCATCACCTACTAATATTAGTATCATTCATGTTTTGTACTTTTCTTCATTGTAGGCTTTGGAATCAAAGTTAGCGTCGTGTCGTGGTACTGTTAGACCTAAAGAGCACTCACCAAATTCAAGCTCAGATGTGAATAAGGACTACAGGTGTGTACTCAAGAACTAAGCTGACAAACATCGGCACACCGTCGCCTCTGCACTGCAAATCTTATTGCAGCGTTAGCACATAGCGTGATACTATCAGTACACAAGTAGAAAAATTCCAACTAAAACTTTTTATTTAACGTTATGTGAGATATAAACGTGTTTAGGAAAAGATATATGATATCAAAGAAGCTTTAAAACTGCTTCATATTTTATATTCTTGCTGATGTAACAATGAACTTGTGTACTACGATACATCACATTTCCTTTATAATTTGCTAAAAACTGTGATGATAAAAATATTGTTAGGATTGGTATTTAACTGTAATAATAATAATATAGTTTTGGCCTACCCACCGGCGAAAAACCACGTTAATTACTGCGGCACACACACATAGAAGCTTGTAGGAGTTATATAGAATTTGTATGTTAAAAAGTTTAGACGTAACATAACATCCGTTTAGTAACAAAAAGTGGGTATCATAGAGACCTGCCAAAGTGTATTGTCCGTCCGTGAGATCTGAACAGAATATAAGCATACTTTCATTTAAACTTTACAGTTTACGCTTCGGTACTTTAATCAATTGTAGCAAGTCTTGGTATCTGTAATTAATACCCCTAATATACTTACCCATGAACTAATTTCAAAATCCTATTAAAAACCCTAATAAGTTAGTTTTCGCTTTGAATTATCACTTCAAATCAGCAAACATGTAACATGTCTAATAAATAAATAAATAATAGTTATCTGTAGGTTAACATGGTGGACAAAAAATATTTTGGAGTGATATTTTTATGTAAATAATTAGAGGTCATATGAAATTGTTAAAATTAGAAAGTTTTATAAGTAACAAATTAATTTCTTGAATATACACGAATCTATTGAACAGTTACTGGACTGATTTTGAATTTATACTTAGGTTATTTTCATCAGTTAATCAACAGTAGTATTTAGTAGCAGACTCGTTAATAAAATAATCTGCGCTCGTTTCTATTTCTAGGGAAACTTAAATAGTCTCCTGACAACTGATATGCGATTGAAAAACAAATTAATCTGCTTTACTCTGGTAGTAAAGAATTGGATGCAGCCAGCATAAATAAAGGTCAGGCATTGAAGCTTCTGTTAGTTCGGCCCTCAAAGTTGGAGTATGAAATGGGTGCCATCTAAAGCTCTTTTGAGGCTACACACGCCCACCCCGCTTTCATTTTTACACAAAAGGTCTATCTGAGGCATGTTTGCAGAACAGTATTCCATCCCCAATTCTATGCTATCTGGGTCCAGTACATCACTTTTGAGCACTAAATCTTCTATTGAATGACTAATAAGTAATTCTTACCTTTATTCGTTAAAACAAATTAAACGATCATCGCCATCATATAAAAATAACTATAATATTGTTATATATATACATATAAATTTTATAATTGTCGTTCACCGTCATTGTGAAATTCCATATTTATTCTGTTTTGTGGGCATGGCATGTATTCTCGTTTTTAATGTCCTCTTGTCTTAGCCTTACTAACATGAAATGTAATGTTTTTAGTTTCCACGTTTAGCAATAAATATATGTATGTGTAATAGGGATTATTACTATAATGGTGTAATATGTGCTCACAATATTTACATAAAAGTAATTAATGGTCAAGTTTGTACGAATGAAATTAATTATCATAATAGGTATACTCTTGTTACATAGTCTTGCCTTATTCTACTTAATGTCAGTACAGATATTTCATTTATATGACCGGAGATTTATGCTATCGCCTACCTAACGTATCAGCATCGCCTTGTCTCGCCTTAGAGTACAGCAACGACATGTAGTCATTTTTTGGAATCATTATCAGACTGGAAACTTGCCAATGCATTCTTCGGTTTTCTCATTATAAGTGATTATTTATACAAGATAGTTTATACCACTTTGGTTCTATTAAGCATCCAAGTACAGTCTACATTAGATTACACAGATTTAAGTCGAGATGTGACGGTGCTTAAGCGTTACATGTGCGGTAAGCTTTAGCCTCTCAGTGTTTAGTTTGTAAATTTGTAAGTTTCATAATCGCGTGTGGAGTTATACCTAAGGGTATAAGTAAAATAATAATATATAAATGTAGTTTTCAAGCTGCCTTGCTGTCACGCCTACTTGTCACAAGTGTTTAGGTCTGATATTGACAATTAAGTTGCAATTTTTTAGAACATTGCAGCTATAAGGCGCTTATTTTGCGACAAAATCAATTTTTTAATTTTTACTCTTAACCAAAAACTTACCTGCTACTTGTTATAAAGAAATCATAATTTTGTCTACTTAATATCAAGATTCATTTTACTACTGTTCATTCTTAAAGTCCTCCTTTTGGTTAAGACCCGGTCCAGACGGAGCGTTTTGCGCGCGAGTACTCGCGCGTTCCGGAGGTACTAGAGCTACATACATCCCGTACGAGCATCTGCAGGGCTACTACGAAACTCGAAGTTCGTATCGTACCGTCCCTCTCGCTCTCGTATTAAATAGTATAAGTGTCAGAGGGACCGCACGACACGAACTTCGAGTTTCGTAGTAGCCCTGCTGGACGGGATGTATGTAGTTCTAGTACCTCAGGAACGCGCGACTCCCCTCGCGCGCAAAACGCTCCGTCTGGACAGTGTCTAAGAGATAGATAACTAATATACAGAATTCAGTTACAAACTTTTTGTCAAGCATTTATTCCATGTTTTTGAAGGTGAAATAATTTTAATTTTGTGCGCAATTTAATATTGAACAATATTAAAAATAAGTCAAACTAACATATTGTTTCATTAGTTTCCTTGCCCTTTAGTAAACTATTACGTCATATTATTTGTTTTCCCGTCAGTACATTAGACAGTAAATTAGTCCATTCCATATGCTTTGGCACTTCAACTGGAGGCTTAAAGTTTTGAATTAAATCTTGTACAGGCTTAGTTAATAAATTCAATTTAAGAATTACAGGCGAAGCGTCTTCACTGCTGACTACCTCCATCAGAATGTTCCCTGCAAAACAAACTAGTTATTTCGAGTACCTATATAGTAGTCTTAGTAAAAAAGTATTTAAAAAAATGTTCTTCATCTATATACTTATGAATCCAAATAATGTTACTTGCCTGCTACTTTATTTGATTTCGTTAGCCATAAAGCAATTACATATGTTGGCTGAGTATGCATTAGGTATATTAATTTAGTAAGTATGTGCTGCACCACCAACGACAGTAGCCGAAACTGAAAACAGATACGACATTATAAAGTCAAGTTTCACTAGAGATGTAACTGTAACGGTCGATAGGCCGCAGCAGCGCCGGCCCTTGGGTAGACCAAGAGGCGAGCGGCGAGGGAGCGGTCGTTCTAGGCACCAAATGGCAAGGGGTGCCAGTTACCAGTGCAAAATAAAATGATGGTGCCTTTTGAGATGCGCGGAAGAAGCAGTGTAGACAATCTCGCTCTACCTTGGTGGGCCGTAGTGTATGACTGTATTCAGTATTTATTTATTGCAATAAAATTCTGTGTTTAAAGGTATGTACACGTACACATACCTATGCAACTCTATGCAATGTGTAATACATAATACAACACAGTAAAATAGTAGTAACTATAACAGAAGGCCTACTCCGAAACTCGAAGTTCGTAGCGTACCGTCCCTCTCGCTCTCGTATTAAATAGTGTAAGTGTCAGAGGGACCGCACGACACGAACTTCGAGTTTCGGGTTTCGTAGTAGCCCTGCTGGTACAGCAACAGCTCGTTTCTAATAATGCTGCTTAAAATGTTAAGATGTATACAAACCAGTGTAAATACTGCATAATACATGGCTGTAGTTGGCATAAGCAGCAGCAGTATAGTAAATGCAACAGTGCCAACGAAAAGCTCTTGATTAGTATATTCACAGGAATCTATGCCACCCCGAAGTGGATTATATTTGCGTCCAACGAATAATCTTAACAATGCAATCAGCCCAGACACTTGAATGTTGAATAACCTGCAGTGATTTTATACAAATATAATTATAAAATATTAAGCAAATAAAAAAAATAACCTGCCTAATTAGATATTACCTTGCTGCATATACATAGATACAGTATGAATGAAATGTTGCTATACATATCATGTCAGAAACTATTGCAGCTTGAAATGAAAAACCCGCATACCCAATATAATGAAACAAATGTAATATCACATCCAGTTTTTCACCAGTTACATCTGAAAAAAAAAATATAATTCATACAATCTTTCAATTGTCTTCGTCTATCCATACTAATATTATAAATGCGAAAGTGTGTGTGTTTATATGTTTGTCTGTCTTTCACGTCAAAACGGAGATCGACGTGATTTTTGGCATAGAGATAGTTTATGAGCCAGAGAGTCACATAGGCTACTTTTTACCCCGGAAAACGCACAGTTCCCGAGGGAACAGCTAGCTTTTGCCCGCTGCTTCGCCGGCGTGGGATAAAAAGTAGTCTATGTCACTCTCTGGCCCATAAACTATCTCCATGCCAAAAATCACGCCGATCTGTCGCTCCGTTTCGACGTGAACGACGGACTAACATACAAACACACAAACTCGCATTTTGTAATATTAGTATGGATGTAAGTACTTAAAACTGCAGTTTGAAATTGGAAATTTTCATAATATTATATCTACAAAAATATGATATCCTCTTCACCCAAGTTGAACTTGTACCTACTTGTCTGGTTTTATTTTTATTTTCTACTAGCTTATGCCCGCGAGTACGTCTTCGCGGATCTAGGTTATCGCGCGGTGGCGTCCTCTACCGGAATAAAAGGTATCCTATGTTGATCCTTGGGGTTCAATTCAAACTCAAACTACCTATATATCAAATTTCATCAAAATCGGTTCAGTGGTTTCGACGTGAAAGCGTAACAGACAGACAGACAGAGTTACTTTCGCATTTATAATATTAGTAGGGATGGTTGACATGACGAAGACAAAGAATATGTAAAGAAATTTGATAAATCCACAGCATATATAACAATTAGGTACTTGACCCTTTTCCAGGCATAGTGCATTATAGCAACCACATAAATGTACACAAATATTCGACCTTACTAAAGGGCTGTTTCACCATCCATTGATTAGTGTTAACTGGCGGTTAGGTGTGATGCCGTCTCTATTTGTTTTGTTCACGGCATCACATTTAACCGTCAGTTAACACTAATCAATGGATGGTGAAACAGCCCCTAAATGTACAATATGGTATAGTCACCAGCATTAATATCTGCCATAGCAGAGCATGCAAAAATATCTGACACATCCTTCCAGCCCTAGAAATAGAGTCGTATCAGATATTTATGCATGCTTGTTGTGTCAGATATTGGATCAGGTAAACAACATAAGTAAAACTATGATTTATTTAGTGGTAGCACATCTAAAATCGCGGGGCCTGGAAAAGGGTTAAATTGTTGAGACACCAGGCACAACTGGCATAATCTAGTAATAATTTTAAATCAACAGCCCAACAGTCAATAAAAAAGTTTAGCAACACTAGGTGACATCACAATGGTACAGTTGAGGAAAGTGAATCACTAATCAGGGTGGAACTTTCGTGTTACTAATGTCACGTTGACATCCCATACATTTGCCGAAGAAATCATAGCGAAATTGTCTATGAAAAGTTCCACCCTGGTACATGATTCAGTTTCCTCAACTGTACCTCCTGAAGTTTTAGAGGTGTATGGTAATAATTACCCAAGAATAGCCACCAAAGCTGTGTATGGTAGGAGAAGTATTTTCCAAGCATTTTATTGAATGCATTGTTCAGCTTTAGACCAGCCGGAGCGCCCATCAGCCATTTTAGCAAAGTATATAAATAGTTGACTAGTTTCTGGAATAACAAAAAGATAATAGGTATGGTCAGCGTCATAAATATATATACGTTACAAAGACGTCAAAAATATCTATACTCCTTTATGTCACTAAACATAAGAAAATACAAATTGAGACATGGATGCACAGAAAAACCAGAAAAAGAGACCAGCACTGGGAATCAAACCCAGGTCCTCAGCAATCCGTGCTGCGTGCTATAACCTCTACACCACTGCTGGTCCAGCAGCGATTCCCAGTGCTGGTGTCTTTTTCTGGTTTTTCTGTGCATCCATGTCTCAGTTTGTATTTTCTATATGGTTTCACGGGATACCCGTAAAAGTAACAAATTTGGAGTTGAAATAAAAAATACAAAAGACTCCAAACAAACAATCATAACTAAACATAAGGTATACATATTATGACGCTATGGCTGTACATATATTTTTGCATTTGACTGTACCAGCTGTATTTGTGATAGAATGTAGATTGTAGTTATAGGTAGTGCCACCAGTCGAGCCACACAAAATTGTGTAACAACTGAAAGTGACAAGGTACAGAAATGATCACTTATTTATGATGTTGACTGTACCATTTAATTATAGAAAGGGGATCCCCTGATTCCACAGTATAAATAACGGAAAAATTCGTGCTCATCTAAACAGTCCGAATTGTAGGTGCGAAAAAATTGTGAATTATATTACTCGTATTATCTAGATATTATTTAGTATTATTTATTATGGAATTTTGCCGCCCCGTGAGGGCCGCTCCCCCGCACCCACTAAGCTATATGCCACTGCAATAAAGGTAATCACAGTCTAAATATATCTAGTGTAAATATGAATCAATAAAAACTTATTAAGTGTATATTTATTACAGTCAAAACTGTCCATAACAACATCAAAGAGACAGCGATATTTGGTGTTTAAAGATAGTTGGTCATTATAACCAGTGTTGTTTTGGTCTATAAGATAGTGTTGAGACTTCTTTCTTTGTTGTTACATACAATATGTTGTTAAAAATTATGTTATAAACAGTTTTAGACTGTGGCTTCATGAGAATATGAAAATAAATGAATATGAATATTATTTACTTAGCCATAATCATTATACCTCAAGAACTCCCATCAGAGCTTCACTAAGTTCTTTCTCGTTTAGTGTTACAAGTTGTAATATAAAATACCCAAGCATGATGTCCATTATAACTGCTATAATTAGATTGCCTTGCTTTATTGATACCTGAAATAGCAATATACAATACAATACAAAGACTCTTTATTGTACACCAGACATAGTAAGCGATACAGAAAACAGATACAAAGAGAAAAAATAAAATTACAAGGTGAGCAATAGGCGGCCTTATTGCTTAAGAGCGATCTCTTCCAGGCAACCTTTATACATAAGAAGAATTCAGGCAAAATGTTATTAGGTAAAAGACATGGCGAAGTACTTACTTTTTTGTCTTTTTTGAGTGATATAAAAAGCCAGTAGGCTAAATTAATACAGTTGACAATGTGCTGGCCAAACATAGTATAAGACAACCAAAATGGATTTTTAATAACTGGTCGAAACGACCTTTGGTTGCTACCTGTACAAGTGGAATGCTTTTGTATCAACATTTGTAATTCTCTGATATATTCACTAGATTCACATAGAATTCCTGTATTCTTGATTTTTTCATATTCATACAGCATCACAATACAGTTCTCAGTGAAATTAATCTTAGTGTTATTAAGAAATATTTTCTTAATTTGAGGTGCCGAGTGGTGCTTGAAAACAACAAAGTTTGGGAAATTATTTGTATTTTTCTCCAACTTGGTGAGAGTGCCATTATATAAACCATATATAACATTTCGGTCTTCTCTGTTCCCTTTCCATACCAGATCCTTATCAATCGAATATTTAACGAAATAAACTACAATTTCAAGTTCGGAAATACTCAAGAAACCTTTCAGATAAATATAGTCTTTTAGGTTTTTTGGCAATATTGGAAGTAATATCTTTAACGGCTTGCGAGGCATATTTGCAGTTTTAATTATAAAATCATTTTCGAAAATCTGTATTTGATATTATTATTCAACCTAACTTAGTTAAAATAAATTTTAATAAGTTTATTTACAAAAGCCTACAATCAGCTGATTGACTTAACAGTGACAGTGGAATAACTTTTTTATTTGGATTTATTGAAGCATTGGCAACACGGCCATCAGCTTAAACTAATTTTACAATAATTATGAACTATTGAGTAAATAGTCAACATTCCATAATGTATAATATTTCAAACAAATAACACTATTTCAATTTCTACCAAAATCAGTGAAATCAGTCAAAGTAGTTGGCCAAGTTTAAGCCAAGTGGAATTTTACGGGACAGGAGAGCCCTTTTTGCTTCTATCCTATCTGTGCAGTATTTGTGGTTGTGACTATTTGTGGCATGAAATGTTACGTTGCTTGAGCGGTTGATTGGTTGATTGAGCTGCCGCAGGGCTACTACGAAACTCGAAACTCGAAGTTCGTATCGTACCGTCCCTCTCGCCCTCGTATTAAACAGTATGAATGAGTGTCAGAGGGACCGCACGACACGAGCTTCGAGTTTAGAGTTTCGTAGTAGCCCTGCTGCCCCTCTCTGTCGTTCTCATTCGTTCCGTTCGTTTCATTCGTTCGTTCGTTGTCGTGTCGCCATTTTGTTTGCGACCTGGCTTGCTTTGCTGGAAAGCAAGATCTTAAATTTATATTGAATTGCGACTAAATTGGACACAGAAGCAAGGATAATAATTAAAACCAAGTGCCTCGTACAATGAAAGCTACCTAAAAGTAGTCAGATTTTCTCTCTAATCCGTGCAAGTAAAGTAAATACAAAATGTCCGCACACGAGCAAATGAGGGCGATGTTGGATCAATTGATGGGTACAGCTCGGAATGGTAATATTTAATTTAAATATTTATGTTTTTAAGTAAAATTTTAGTTCTTGAAACAGAAATAAGTACGGTCATATTCAATCCAATGTTTTTTTTGCATGTGCTATCCCTGTGTATGAGGTGCTTATTTCCGTAAAAATATTTGAACGGAAATTATTGTGGTTCATGCTGAAGGTTGTTGAGTTCTTTTATTCATTATGAATTGTATTTTCAGGTGAAGCTGATAAGCACGGAGTAAAGTTTTTTGATGATGCTGTGTGTAAATCATTTTTACTGCAATGTTGTCCGCACGAAATTCTATCTTCCACAGTAAGTTCCTTCAAGTAAATATATTCATGCTGTGTTTTGGGGCTATGCAGTAACTGCTGAACTTCTGTGTTTTATTATAAGATACTAGCAAGAGTTGCAAGTACTCTGAAATATTTTGAAAGTTAATTCAACACAAGTTTTCATATTTATTCTTCCAAAATTAAAACAACTTTTAAACCATAGCACAGAAATTGACTGGTTTCCTAGAAACTAGTGTTTTATGGGATTGCAGTGTTCTACTATCATATGCAATGGGATTAATTATCCAGTTTTCTTAAACATTTTATCATTGACTATCCCAATGTGTATGTTGATAATTTTCATTCTTTCTTGACTCATCTATTGTCATGATAATGTAGTGCCTCTGGAAGAATCTATCAGAGTGGCATTAACTGTGGTGAAATATGCTTTTCAGAAAATGCCCAACACTAGTCTTTATTGCTCATCACAATACTTAAGAGATGAGGGATAGATTGTATGAGTTAGGCTGTTCTGTAAGTACCAAGATGTACGTATAAAACATTTATAGTTAGCTGATTGTATATTTACTGCTAAGCAGGACTTAATTCAATAAGGCTCCCGGGCTTAATATAAAGTCATTTAAAAAATCATCGGTTGATATGCAGCTTTGGTGAGTACAAGTAAAAATTTTAGGAACAATATGTTAAGCCGGGTGAGCGCAATTTGGTGATACATTGGGTACGTACTGAACTACCAACATGGCTAGACAGCTAAAATATAAAAATGCATGAAAATAATGTATTGTGCAATTCAATTTCAATTGCAAATTATTTGTTAGGTGATCCCCTCTAAGAAAAACTGGTTAAAGTAACCTACTTTTACTTTGCCACATTGATTTGACGAAAGTTTTTATATGTTTATGTAAATGTAAATTATGTATTATTAAAACTTAAAACTCATCTCAGTAATTTCTTAACTATTTGAATTGTTTTAAATTTCAAAATGACTAGTGTTTTCTTCTTTACATGATTTGGTTAAAAGTAAAAATTAAAAGTATTATATCTATGAGTTTTCCAACTAACTAGGTACTAAGTTGTAAAGGATGGGTGTTTCCTCTAAGATTTGTAAGTACTTTATTTATGTCAATATTTGCCGACGGGTGAACCTGGGCGTGAGCTGATGGTGATAGATTGTATGTATTTTATTCAAACAATAACTTTATGGTTTATGTACTGGAAGGGTTTTCTTCAATATCTTCTGATTTGTTGTCCTGTCAACTTATTCACCACCAGAGGATGTTGTTTATTTCTATTCATGTTAATTTTAACACTAGCACAAGCAACCATGGCCATGCAAATTGGATCCAGGAAATGGGTGCTTGGTAGTGGTAGTATAAACTGACATGTTTGACCTCATTATGGCGGTGGATGTGTTACATTATATTTTTTATTCAGTGAAGATCTTCTAGTTCTGGTTGCGAGTATATAAATGCTACATATAGATTTTGTTCTACTGTTATTGGTTTCATAGAAGACTATAATCTGTCCACTCTCCCTGATGATTAGCGCGGTGAAATGATAATGAGGCTATTGAGGCTAGTGCTGAAGAATATGATTGTCTGTGGAAACTGATTATAATGCCAAATACACTATTTTGATCAGGCAAATAACTGATGACTAAAGATTCTTTTCACATGAATGATAAAAAACATTTAAAAATATATTTAAAAACCCTACATTGTCTCAGGGAAAGTGTGCTATTTCTTTGTCAGATAACAACATTAATTACAGTTGTCATTTAAATATTGAAAACTTTTATGAAAAGTTCTACACTGAATAACATTCAAAAATGTCTTAATTAGGTCCTTATGTAAACCAAAATGTTCAATATTCTACCCTTTTTGTCAGACATTATGTTGCATTTAATAGATTGCATATTTTATGTGGTTTGACTTCTTTCAATTTGCAGCGTATGGATTTAGGTGAGTGTCCAAAAATACACGATTTGGCACTGCGGGCGGATTTTGAGTTAGCGTCAAAAACCAAAGACTATTTCTACGACATTGACGTGAGTATGCATATTCATAATAATTCACCATTTTTTATCCATACATTTTCAAAATAAAACTTATCAAAGTATTAAAGTTTGGTATAAGAATATGAAGTGTTTTTTTAGAAAAGTACAAGCTCAATTTTGGCAGACTAACTAACTCTTTTCGAGATTTGATATCTCTAAAGCCGAATGCAATGATGGGAGTGAGTATAAAACAATAAGTAAAGACTTAAAATTTTCATGTCCACTTATTTATGATTTTTAAACAATGCTATGGAAAATTTGTAATCTTTTTGATAGTTAATTTTATTAATTGTGTTAAAAAGGCAACGGAGCATTTGGAGGCGTTTATAGCTGATTGTGATCGTCGAACGACGGCCGCAAAGCAACGTCTCGCCGAAACCCAGGAGGAACTATCGGCTGAAGTCACTGAAAAAGCAAACTCCGTTCATGAGCTTGCTGAACAAATTGGTCAGAAGTTGGCCCGTGCAGAAGCTCTAGGCGAAGAGGGTATGGTTGAAGAAAGCGTCAAGCTTATGGGAGAGGTGTGAAACAACTTACACAAACTACACCTTACTAATATGTTTCAATGACATTAACAATAATTTAACAAAATTATAGATAGATGACTTGCGCAAAAAGAAGGCAGTGGCTGAACAGGAGTACCGAAACTCTATGCCGGCATCATCTTACCAGCAACAGAAGCTGAGGGTGTGTGAAGTGTGCTCGGCTTATCTCGGAATACACGACAACGACAGACGGCTGGCTGATCATTTTGGAGGGAAACTACATCTTGGATTCATTACCATTCGAGAAAAGCTTTCTGACTTGAAGGTACTTACTAAGCTTAATTATTGGTTTTGTTTAAGTACTCATATAACTGATGTAAAATTGTATTTTCACACATTTTCTACTCCTTATTTTCATCATAATATATTTTAGAGCTTAGCTCTTGTCGATGGAGTATTCGCCATTCTGTACGCGCCTCTCTGCTGTATGTAGGGGAATAAAAATAAAATAGATAATTAAAATTATTTTTATTCAATAACAAAATTACAAAAAGCAGTATCTGTGATCTTTTTAAATAAACATTACTCATAAAGGGAATACCACTATTATTACAATTTATTACATGTATTCAGTTACCACAGGTAAACCACAATATTGAATATCTTTTTAATTAGGGGTTTTTTCATGATGTTGCCTCCGTCATTCGAACAAAACAAACAGAGACGGCATCACATTTATCCGTCAAATAAATTTAATCAGTGGATGGCGAAACAGGGGGTTAAACTACGATTTTAGAGTGTGATATTCAACTAGCTCATGTTTACGTTACGCGTGATGACTAGTGTAACCAAAGGAGATTCGATACAGCACTCCACAATCGTTGTTGCTAATTAGATTGTGCTAGTTTATCTTTTCTTACATCAGATCATCGTGAATATTTTAATCCAACCTCCATAGATCAACTGACCCGTGACAGTCAATTATCATACCTAGATTCCTACACATATTTCTCTGGGTAAAGGTTTTTCTACTTACTAATCTTTCCTAACTACCTACTACTTAGTAGTGTAGTACTAGGAGTAGTATTTTGTTAACTAGTCCTTATAAACACTAATAAAAAAAAAATCTGTGAAAACAATTGCCTGGAAGAGATTGCTCTTAAGCGATAAGGCTGCCTAGCTTACCTTGTCATTTTCTCTCTGAGTATCTGTTTTCTGTATCGCTTATTATTTCTGGTGTACAATAAAGAGTCATTGTATTCTACTATCTATTCAAAGCCTTATGCACACTCCTTTGTTTTTTAAGCTCTTTATTTCCTTTTATTTACTAAGTAACGGCTCCTAATAAGCTCCCTGAGCGTTTTTATACCACTACTCCCCTGAAAACTTTCAATGCCCCAAGGGGGTGTTATAGCCGGCGTTTAGACAGATGATCCCTACATTTTGTAATTGTAAATCGAATTAAGCCCTAAATGAAATTTCGATTGATTGTAGAAAACTGTAGACAAGAGGCGTGAGGAGCGCGGCGCGTCGGAGCGCGAACGTGGGGGTGGTCGCCGGCACTATGTGGGCGGGCGGGAGCTGGACAGGCGTGCGCGCAGACACCGCGAGTCCGCGCGCGAGCGCGACCGCACGCGCGACGGCGACCGGGACCGGGAGCGGACGAGGGACGGTGACCGCGACCGGGATCGTGGGAAGGATGAGAAGCGGGATCGCGACCGTAGCGAGCGCAGCGAACGCAGTGATCGTGACCGGGAGCGCAAGTGAGTACATCAGATTGCTTACAGTACTTAGGTACTTTTTTTTTAAAGTAGCCTGTATAGTGTCTCTCTGATGGGCAAAGGCCTCCCCTCCCCTCTCCTCTGACCTCTACAACTCCCGTTCTGACGCTATGTCAGGCCAGTCCTTTGCGTACGTGTCCAAATCGTCCCGCCATCTCCTTGGTCTGCCTCGATGTCGCTGGCCGTTCTCCGGCACCCACCAAGTCACTGAAGCCACCTTTGTGGGTGCATGCGACAGACGTGTCCAGCCCCCATTTTAGATTAGCATTCTTTTTCTCAACATCGGTTATGCGTGTTTTTGAGCGCAGCGTGGTGTTCCGGGTTCTGTCCATCCGTTTCACGCTTATTATGCTAGTCCATTCAGGATAACATTGGACTCTAGAAGGTCACAGAAGAAGGGGTTCTTAACATTTTTTGTCAAGTCGTATAATAGTGATGATGATGATGAATAAAAGAAGTAATAAGATGAAGTCGTAATACGTAATTTGCTACATAATATTAATTAGATTTATATCGAACACCTTTAAATTTATACATAATTATTGGGTATTTATAAGGTAGGTGATTATAAGGTATTTAATAACTATGTTTTGTGGACTCATCCACTCTCATTCCTTGAAATATTCTACTCGTAGTTTCTGTTATTTATTTATTTATTTATTAGTCAACAAAAATTTACAGCATTACAGTTAAAACACCAATGCGCTGTAAAATTCAAATTATGCAAAACAAAAAGACATATAAAAACAATAATTACATACTTTTTTAAAGTCTTCTTCGTCGCTACCCTAAAACGATGGAACACCACACTCTCCGGCCAGAAGTCGGAGCGCAGGAACATCTGCTGGTGCTTGGCAGGCACTTGGAGTCTAAATGAGCTGAAATTGTTTGCTAAAATGTTCAAGCTTTTTTCCATTCCAAATTTCATAAAATTTAGTGCAGTGCTTTAGTTGTGAAAAGTTAACTATTTGTATATGATTAAAGGTCATCATTTTCATCCAAACTGGCGATTAAAAACTATAAATAATGTACAGAATATTTCTTGAGTTAACAATATTATAAACGTTCCGTTTCTTGCAGAATGTTCTTTACCTCTGCCTCTTTAGGTATTTTATAGGTAGACGTTTCTGTTTTTAACAAAATAGTTTTTTTTAATTGTTTTTACATTATGATATGGAAAATAGCATACTTAATCTCACTAATATTAATTATAATTGCGAAAGTTTGTAAGTCTGTATGTTTGTTTGTTACCTACCTCTTCACGCCTTAACCGCTGAACCGAATTAAGTGAAATTCGGTATACAGATAGTACAAGTCCCGGGGAAGGGCATAGAATAGTTTTTATCCCGGAAAATTGCATAGTTCCCGCGGGATAGCAATAAACGAATTCTGCGTGAACGGAGTCGCGGGTAACAGGGTGAATATTCGGGCGTTTGTACCGCCGTCAGTGTTCTCAACACTTTTTTAATCATATTTTTTAAGAAATAGGTACAATAAACATCGACATGTGTCAACATTCATCAATATGTGTCGGATGTTGATGTTCGTTGTACCTATTTCTTAAAAAACTGATTAAAAAAGTGTTGAGAACAATGACGGCAGTACAAACGCTCGAATATTCACTGAACAGCTAGTTAATAAATAAGTGAAACTAATATTGATGTCTTCGATATTTTAATTAGAATCAAATTTGGACCGTACACTAAAATAATACAATTTATTAAATGACTTCTTAAAGCGTGCACTGTTATAAAGAGTCTATTTTCCTTCTTTCCATTCCTATATAGAACAGACGGTAGGTACTATTAACTGTTCATTAAAGTAACTAAAAGCGCTGACAATAAATATTACAAAAAAACAATTGTTGATCTTCGCGTATTCGCGATTTCGCATTTTGCTTCGGGTCTTTTAATCAAGTATTAAGAGGTAAATAAAATGTTTTTGCGCTTTTTGTCTTGGGTAAAATATTAATGGACTCGCAAAAGTAGACGTGTTGAAGTTTAAATTATTACACTGGGAATTAAATTAACTGACAGTTCGTGAACAAAAAACGTCGATAAAGTGCACGATTGGAAAGATAATACAGTAGAAATGTACTGTCCCCGACCCAAGCGATTATTATATAATCAATTTACATACGCTATGCAATCACGCAAGCACATGCTAGTCGCGCGTTCTTACGTGGTTTATAGCTTAGTCATGCGCTATGAGTGAGCTAGCTGTTTTTAGGGTTCGGGAGCCAAAATGGCAAAAACGGAACCCTTATAGTTTCGCCATGTCTGTCTGTCTGTTCGTCCGTCCGCGGCTTTGCTCAGGGACTATCAGTGCTAGAAAGCTGTAATTTTGCACGGATATATATGTAAACTATGCCGACAAAATGGTACCTACAATAAAAAATAAAATATAAAGTGGGGGTGATTTTTTTCTCATCCAACCCTATAGTGTGGAGTGTCGTTGGATAGGTCATTTAAAAACAATTAGGGGTTTGCTTAGACGATTGTTCGATTCAGTTTTGCGAAATATTCAACTTTAAAGTGCGAATTTTCATTAAAATCGAGCGTCCCCCCCCCCCTATAAAATCTTAACCGGTGGGTGGAAAAATTCAGGAGGGTAGTAAGTATATCAAACTTACAAGGAAAACTATAACGGCTAAGTTTGCTTGAGAATTATTAGTAGTTTAAGAGTAAATAGCAGCCTAAGGTATAAAATATACCTAAACTTGGAAAAAATATTACTTAATTTTTTCAGAATGGCTACGGAACCCTATTTTGGGCGTGTCCGATACGCTCGGTTGGCCGGTTTTTTAAGATTAATTATAACAAAAATTTGTTTCTATTCAAGGCGCAGCCGCTCACGCAGTCGGAGTAAACGGGAGGGTTCCCGCGAGAGGACCCGCGGCGATCGCGAGTCCCGCCGCAGCCGCTCTCACATCTCGTCCTCGCGCGACCACCGCCGGGATTAGCCTTGCCTTGCTCCTAAGGGGCCACACCGCCTAATCCTGGCCAGACTACAAATTCTGATTCACGTTAAGTGGAACCGAAAAGTCAACGTGCGTTCCGACTAAAAGCCCTAAATTTGATAGTTTTTAAATTATTTGGCCATCAGTTTGAATGTTTCGATTTTATAAAAAACCGCTCCATTTTAACAGTTCACTTATTTATTATCGTTCCGTCTTTCTAACTTTTTCTTGCTAGTTTTGTTAGTATTTCTCTGTAATTAACTAACTATCCCACATAATAAAGTAAGACTGCAGAAAATAGATATTCAATGAGAACTTTCTTCGTAATACATTTTGATTTTTGACCTCAAACGAAAATGTATATTCTTTAACGCCCTACCCTATTTTGGAATTTTACCTAAAGACCAATTATCAAATTTTTAAATTAATTGCGCCCTTAAAATCAGACAAACTACGATTCCAAATCACGCAATAATGTTGTCTACTTATTTAATGTGAATTGTGAATTATTTTTTTGTGGTCAGCCATTTGTGTGGCCCACCTATTACGATAAGAATAGGTTTGATTATACCAACTGCAATAATGTAAACAAAGTATTGAGAGGATAAACTGATCTGTATATTTACCCTTTGAGACCACTCAATAGTATTGATTATATTGAGTCAATTCAGTCCGAGAATAAAGAGAGGGAAATAAATAAAGACGTCAAAATGACTTTCATGGCGCATTTTTGGGTAAAGTCATTTTCTTAATGTGACATTTATTTTGTACAGTCGAGTTCTTATACTTCTGAGCAAAATTCTATCAAAAATATGTACACGCTTCTATGCCGTTAACAATAGTCGTTTTCACATATTTTTGATCAAATTTTTGCTCAAAAGTATAAGAACTCTACTGTCTGAGAAATGTTATTCCTCTTTTATATCTTCTGCTTTTTATTATTGGACTGTAATTAACAATAAATGAAAGTGGATGAAGATGTTTGCATAGTAACCAGCAGTATTTGGTTACGATTGTTTATTTTAGTAGTATAATATAATATTTTTTTTCTTAGAAATTAGATATTGCATTGAAATCACATTGAAAACGAATGGTCGTAGTGTATTGTAGTGAAAGGAGTGTTTATAAATTGGATAAATGATATTTATGTTTGACACGTGACAGACAGCAATTTACTTATACTAGTAAATCTGATTTTAGGTTTAATGTTTTTGTTCTCGTCAATTGGTATAACCCAGTCAAACATTTCTAGAGGCGTGTTAAAGCAATAAGAAAGGTAAACGCACTGTTTCGAGAATAATGTTATAGTTTCATATAAATAAGACTAATTAAATATTAAGAGTTAAAATATTTAATTTCTATAGGTATAATAGTAGTTCATTCGGTTTGTGTTAAATTTTCTTTTTTGTGACGTAAAAAAATGTTTTGCCCCGCACTGCTCTTGTTGGTTAAATAAATTTTTACCTATGAAAACCCATTTTTATTAATGATTATCCTTTATCATCGCTTAAACCATTGGATATGGTCAAATTCAATTAGAATTCTGGGATGTCACTTTCCCATCTGAGTTTACTTTACACGACACTTGGCACAGTAATGTCGCACTCTAAAACTCACTTACTAGTCGCTTTGATTCTCTTCGATGTTTATCTCTCGGTATCGCATTCGAAAATTCACTCTGTCGGCGTCGCAAGCTCGCCCGGCTTATATACCACGACGGACGAACGGACGGTAGGACGTCATACCTACTACATCTCGAATGTTCCGGAAACGAGTAGTCTTTCATGTGCTATCTCTCTCACACAGTTACTAGAATATTCCGGAAATAGGATCATATCTGTCTGTCTTTCTCACACTTATAGGCTATCCTTGTTACACACCTCGAAGAATGTTCGCAGTATAGCTGTCTCTTTCTAATCCTGCTATCTCTTTCACTCCTATTGAAAATTTCGCCATTATACTGAAATGTACTTCAGGGGATAAGGGGTCCTGAAAACGCGTTTTCAGGTTATGGCGTCATTGGATAGAGGGTGGCCTGAAACGGACTGAAAACATGTTTCAGGCGCCTGAAAACGGCGTCAACTTGAGTGAAATTTTGATAAACTAATATGTGATAGAGCATCCTCTGAAACGGCCTGAAACAGTATTTCAGTTTACTGAAAATGCCTCTTAGGGGTCGAAAAGCACGATCAAAGTTTACCACCTAACCCGCCGCCGTAACAATAATATCGTTTTGAAAAAAATCTCGTATCTAAAATCAATATGTCAACAAAATTGAACCTTGACATAATGTTAGTAAAGTTCACTCAGAATTATTGTCTATTTTGAGGTACGAGTTTTTTTTAAAGTAGTGAAGATTGGTTTAAGGTATGGCCACTTTTTGTGTGAAGTTTGTTCTGACTTACACTTCCTGACATCATTCGGAATTACGATAGTAACAAAGTTATGAACAAAACATATTATGATATTATGAGTATGAGGAACATTTTCGGATTTCTTATTTGCAATAATAGGATTTCAAACGTCGTGACAAAATCCGAACTCAGTTTTAACACAGTCAGGCGGTAATTGGATCTGTCTGATATGATAACGTAAATAACAAGAACTATTGAAGTATGTAAAATTTATTTAGTTTCGCATTTCATGCACCTTATATCTTAAGAACTACGTAAAAATTCTCATTCATTATTCAAGATTGAAATATCTATAAAATACCTACTTAAACCGTTTACAAATATCGGCACTTGTCAAGTGGCGCAAGGGGCGCAAATAACTGAATTAGATAATTTGTACCTTGGATGTTACAATATAATTGTAGGCATTTGTAAGTCAATTTTTTTTCTAGTGTAGGTATTTAAACTTAAACAATGGTATTACCACACATGATGACTGACAATATTAATAGCAATAAAATCTTTTTTACCTAAATAAATCGTTTATTAACCAGAACTTTTTTATTTTAAAGTTATTAGATTAGGTATTGTGCATTTTCACAAAAATGTGTACCTAACTTTTTTTAATTTTAGAAAAATATAGTTTTTCCTACTCAGAATCCAGAGCACAAACGATTACGATAGTAAAAAAAGGTCCAAATAAAAACGTTAGTTTGTTTTTTGTTTTGTGACGTTTTTTTCATACGCTGTTTGGGCGTCACTTGTATCTCCTTCCCTTTGGGCGTCACAAAACTGACTCATAAAATTAGCATGAAAAAATTAAATACATTTTGAAAGAAAAGGTACCCTCTTCTTATTTAAAACGCCAAATTACATAACGCCGGATACATTCTACGAAATTTTAGGACGAGCCGACACCGTTGGATTGAGTCAAAATTCAATCGCACCTAGTTTGACTACCTGGAAGCACCTAATGCATTCGCAGCCGGCTGTCATAGAGACTTCCTCAGGTGCCGCAAACGCACATGTGCGTTCCAATGACTGCATAACTGTGAAAGCGGCACCGGGTAAAAAACCACAAAAACGCATATATGCGTTGATGACAGTCAATGTGTTCAACAACACTTAATCCGTCACGCCTCCCGACACTTCCCGCACAAAAAAAGTTAGGGACTAATGTAGTCTCTAGGACGCGTGACGGGTTTACCTATTTCTGCATGGATTATTAATTCAAAAACACTTAACCCGTCACGCCTCCTAGAGACAGGTTACTGGTAGTCTCTAGGACATTTCCCGCACAAAAAAAGTTAGGGACTAATGTAATTTCTAGGACGCGTGACGGGTATACCTATTTCTGCATGGATTATTATTTCAACAACACTTAACCCGTCACGCCTCCTAGAGACTGAGACTACTGGTAGTCTCTAGGACATTTCCCGCACAAAAAAAGTTAGGGACTAATGTAGTCTCTAGGACGCGTGACGGCTTAACCTCTTTCTGCATGGATTATTAAGACTTAACAAGAATAACTGCTTTTCAAATGGCTGTCCGAGCGAAATTTTTCTTATTACAAAATCGTGACGTTACGTGACGTATATTGCAACGTCACGTTATAAGATCAATTAAAATTCAATTCATGAAATTGGCATATTCATAATATTTTTTATACACATTTCAATTATATGTACGCGGAGCCTCATACAATATACATACAACAATTGATTGACAAAGTATAACTATTTAGCCATTGGTTTTCTTAATTTAAAATTATAATGAATAACCTAGTATTTTTTAGATGATTAGATAAATAAAGCGGTTCTACTAACAAAAACAAAAAACATTAGCATGACGCAAAAACCACTGGCAAGTTAAACTTTTAAGTAACTAGGAACATTTCGAATTTAAAGTATCTACTTAAATATACAAGATCAAGAAAGGGTACAACTTTGTTAATGGGCTTCAGTTCAGCGACCCAACCCTCCCGATACACAACAACAATTTAACTATAACGAATTCACATTGTAACATATTAAAGTAATGCCATAAGTTTCTACTTATTTAATGACATTGTAAATGATAACAAAAACCTTATGAAACTTTTTAACGTTGCTCAAATACAAAAGAGAGAAAGAAAGTTGGTCAGGTTTTTGAAATCATCTTCATAATGCGTTACTTAAATTGAGATCAAAATGGTATTTAATATCAAAAAAAGGATCAACAAATTTGAATGTAGGTACCTACTGGGTGAATTAGTGCAATTAAAAATTAGTCATATTTATAATAAGGGTAATTTCACTACTCACTGCTTATGTTTAATTATGTGACAAATATCTGTGACGCCGTCTATTTGTTTTGTCCAAATAAACAGAGATCGCATTGCATTTATAAAATTTATCAATGAACTGGTTGCTCTAATAAGTGAAGTTTGTCGAATACAGAAAACAATGAAAAGAGTGAGAAGTCTTATGCCTCCCTCCACTGGAAGCGGAGCGAACTCCGCACGTACTCAATTTGACTTACATTGATCAACTTTATAGAAGTTCGAGGGAAATACTTCCATGCAGCCCAAAGTTGTAAGTTAAACTGAGTCTGGCCCTATACTACGAACTGCAAAATTTGAATTTCGTATCTTGCCGTCCGGCTGACGCTTTATATTATAAGAGAGTGAGACGGTACGATACGAACTTCCATTTTCGAATTTCGCAGTAACTCGCCCCCCTGCTTGCGGTAGAAGGTGGGTTTAGAGGAAGTGTCAAAATATGGTTTCTAATAACCGAGTAGTTCTACTCATTAGAACATTTTCTAATCACCTACGACAACTCTATGGTTCTCTGAGATTATAAAATTATCTAAGTTCTGTAAGTATCTCCTACACACAAACAATAACTACATCAATTAACTAACCCTGTCTTTTAAAAGTAAATAAAAAGGCCTTATAAAAAGCCCATCATACCTACTCAAGTAAGCTACTTGAAAATGGCACACTATTTGTGCATTATCTATCTATCATTAGTCTATTAAAGATACATATTTGTCAGGTCTGCATATTTAAGAACAGTAAAGAGTCGATGTAACAGTATTGAATCCATTTCAAATGTTGACTTGTATTTACACATTCGCTAACACTCTCAGCCAACCGTTCCTGTGCCTTATGTTCCATTTTAATGAAGTTCACAAATATCAATTTAAAAACACACATAATTACTAATAATAAGAGGAATAGAATTGGTTATCACTGTAGGTATTTCCTTCCAGAACCGTCTTTGTTCTGTCGTCATGCTACATTTTTTGTTTTCATAGATTTTACTAAAATACTCAAAGTAACCAATTTTTACCCGCCGACGGCAAAGCCAAAAGGAAAGGTAATGATTTTAGCAGTCTATGTATGTTTGTATTTACTTATGTTCCAAAGTAGTTTGAAATACAACCGCAGCATTTTTTAAACATTCCTGTTCATTAAGATATTTGATTACCTTCATGCATTGCCAGAGTGAGCGCAGTACGGCATTCGCTTGGAGAAATGCATCGTCTTCTGTCCAATGAACGCGAATCGTCAAATCAACACAATATGGCAAGTTCATGACTTGTATAATATCGCCAAGTGGGCGTGCATTTTCTTACACCATGAATTGTTTTACTTGCTTAAAGCATTATTTTTTATTTGATCTTTATTTTGTGTAGTTTTAGCTTGAAGCCTAACATTTCCGATAAGACACCCGATAGGGCTGACAGTATTACTACCTTGGTGATTGTGTACAAATAATGGTTGGCACATATTCCGGAAATCTTGAATGGCGAATCCAGTTCCTGCAAAAACAGAATAATAATATGTCACTATCGCAAGTCTTGAAGCGTTAAAAATGCAAAGTATTGAACACTTTCATTTGGCGTATAAATCGCTTCTTAATGGTTTCATTTACATATGCATAAGGCTGCATCGGTTTCACTTTGGTCACAGGGTAAGTGTTTATCGGAGGTATCGAAAATTAAACTATCTTAAAATGTAAGTTCACAGATCATCGCACTTAAAAAAACACATATAAATAGGTCAAAATTACTCTATTTTACAACTAAATATTCTAAGCTACAGAGCTTTAAACTTGCTCCGTATAATCAGAGGGGCTACTACGAAATTCGAAAATCGAAGATCGTATCGTACCGTCCCGCTAACGCTAATATTATTTAATACACGAGATTGCGTTGTCTTTATGTCAAAAATCATAACTTCGTATCTTACCTTAAGCAAATCGGCGGCAAGTTTGAGCACATTATTCGCTACAGTCAACTGTTCCTTGCTCTCGGGCCTCTGTTCGATGGCCAAGTGCAAGTTGATCTGTTCAGTCAGAATGGCGGACAGGCAGCCGCGGTATTTGCGGTTGACATTGCTGCCTAGCGTTAGTAAGCGTAGCAGGTAGATCCCCAAGCAGCTGCTCCAGACTAGAGCTTCGAGAAGCCAACCGCATTCAAGCGTCATTGAGTCCTGGTGACAAAACAGTTGATATAATTTTACAAGCTTTTATTTATCTTGCAATGTTTATTTGTATCTTCGTTAAAGTATTGGGCAAATTCCTGAAAAAAAAGTTATAATATTCAAAGTAGAAAAATGTTATAACTAAAACTTTTTATTTTTCGTTTTATTAAAATTTGTCTCGTTTTTTTTAATAAAATCTTAGATTTTGTTGAGCAAGTGCATTGATATTAGAAAAGAAATATTTATGTTTTGAAATCTTGAAAACGGTTTTTACGATTTCGATGAGACTTCATAAGTAAATAGGGGATTTTAGGCCTAGCGTCAGAGACGAGACCTATCTCGTCTCTGGGAAAAGATATTTTTCCTTTTTGCAAACAGCGATCAAAGTTCGGTCAGCGAATTGTGTAATTAATAAAATAAGTAGTCACTTACCCTCAGTAGCTGTGCGCTCACGCAAGCCAGTAGTATCAGCGTGAGCATGAACGCAGCAGACACTATCACGTCGACAGATCGCTGGGGCCCACGGCGCTGTATGAAAATAATTAATAGATTGATTCGGGCGTTGCTTTGCGGAGATTCATATCAATGAACTACAACTTTTTAACTTGCTCCACTGCATTTAATGGGCTACCGAGTTTTTCTCAGAATTCACGATGTTTTCCTTCAACGTCTTTATCATTTATGATCATGATTTTAAAATCTCATTTCTCACATAAATTCAACTAATTTTTGTGTAACGATGTAAAACGTTTGATTTACAAGGCAAGTCCGTCAACACGTTATAGCTTTTGAATTTGAAAGCGGTTCCTGCTTTAGCGTCCAGTCGATAAAGCAGTTTGTCGTGCTTGTTCCCTCACTCTAAAACAGATGGCGCTGTGACAACGAACTTCAGAGCAATCCAAACACAAATTCAATGGCGTGTTAAGTTCTCAATATGCACAGGGCTTGCTTGAGAACTGCACTGCACCCGGCCTCTAAATTTGAGACGAGACAGTGGCAAGCACTGGGATGTTTATATCCAGAAGATATTGATCAAATAATCTCCCTGTCGTTACGTACCCGTAAATACGACCGCGTGGACAGCCAAGTCTTGATATTCCTCACTGTGTTGAGTCTAAAGTGCGGCAGCTCCGACTTGCGAGCTCGACGCGCCGAAGTGAGGTGCGAAAACAATTTGGCGTACAAGAAACGCTGCTTGAACGCGCGTTCGGCCACGGCGAGTAGGAAAAACACGAGCCCGCTTAGAGCGAAGCGGAGCACGCAGGAAAGTATGTTTGTTGCTATTTCCCTGAAAAGTCGAATGTACACACATCAAAAAAATTTTTCATTCAGTAGTAATTATGCCTCTAAAATATTAAATAAAAATATCTCTAGGTACTTTTGATGAATGTGTTTATGGGTGTTACTAGCTTTTGCCAGCGACTTCGTCTACCAAGGTTTCCACGGGAACTATGCAATTTTCCAGGATCTGAATGTATCTGCATACTTAGTTTACCAAATTTTATCTAAGTCAGCTCAGCGGTTTAAGCGTAAAGAGGTAACAGACAGACAGTTACTTTTGCATTTATAATATCAAGAAAGATAGTAAGATGGAAAAACGCAAGTTCCTGGCGTTACATACACAACGGCACAAAATTTTGCTCACTCTAAATACAAAATTACCTATTAAGTACTGCATACATTTGAGGGCCAGATTTTTCGCCGCTCAGTATACCTTACGAAAGGCCGTCGATGTCATTCGAGAAGTGCTTAAATATTTTGACAGAAGCTCATGTCAGCTTCTATGGGCGTGTATGTACATGAAAAACAGGGTCGGTATTTCCATGTCAGTATTATTCGGCCCGGTATAGTGTCACTTGTCAAAACGATCGAGTCAAAGACACATAAATTCTTTTTTAATGTTTTTTATTCTGGACTATGGAACAACTCGTAACCGACCGGACTGTCGTAATTTGGCGGTAAAGAAAACTCTTTCATTTTTTTAAATTAATTGATGCTACTTAAAAATCTAATATTTTTTTCTGTTAATTAGAAAGGTTACTCCTATTGTTTTTAAAAGTTTCAAGCGGTTCTAAATTTTTCAGACATTGACATTGACCTAGTCCCAAACTAAGCAAAGCTTGTAGGTACTATGGATACTAGGCGACGGATAAATACACTTATATAGATAAATACATACTTAAATACATATTAAACATTCAAGACCCGAGAACAAAGATTCGTATTATTATCTGCCCCGGGGACCTCAAGCTTCGTAGTCAGGTCCTCTAACCACTTGGCCTTCTAGTCGTCTAAATATATCTCTAATACCTATTTTGAATTACGCTCACCAAATATTGTCTCCAAAAGCACCGCTTAGTATAGAATATAGGGATCCTTGACTGTAGTTGAAGATTAATGACGGGATATATGTTAGAAGGGACAGTGATTGTAGCTCTTCATCGCTTCTTGTGTCTTGTTCTATGGCAACCTGAAAACAGTATTGCCTTTATTAACCTGTACCTCAATACCTTACTCTTCATTAAAAAATCCTGTTAACCTATCAGGCATTTCTCAGTTTAAGTAGTTACGTTGATTTTTGAGAAAACAAATATGAAGATTGATTAATTGCTCTGAAAACAAGCACGGGCGACGTGTTCCCGTAAACTGTTACATCTTTGCTAGGGTGACGGCACCGATCATGGACATGTTAAGCACAGTAGTATCCAGTAATGGACAGCAAGGATTCAATGCCTTATAGCTCACCATTCATGAACTTTACCAGTTATGAGCATCAGTTATCTGCACATACCTAACCTAAGTGTTATTAGTTTTAGAGCGTCCGTTTCTTAATATTGGGTTACCGTAAAAAATATTCCATTATTGGTTCCTGTCCATGAGTGGTGCCCTCACCCTAGGTACTTGATTACTATAAGAATGAGTTTACCATAGTGGCCTTAGCCGTTACGAAGCATCTTTGCGAGGACCCATTAGTCATGTGTGAAAAATGTAAAGTTATAAATGGTTCTTCTTATAATTGAGTTAAAGAACTAAGTCCCTGCAATTCCTACTTGCCACCTCTGAAAGCTGCTTCTGAATATAAAAGCGGGTGCGGGAGAGACTGCCAGGTAATCTAATGACCAGCTGCCAGCTGCAATATCTGGACGAGCCTACGGCGGGTGTGAGAGAGACTGCCACGCGCATCTTGTGCCTTGCTACCAGACTACCAGCTGCAATACCTGGATGAGTGCAGCGGCGAGTGCACTCCTGACAGCCGCTTCTGAATATAAACGCGGGTGCGGGAGAGATCGTCAGGTAATCTAATGGCCTGCTGCCAGCTGCAATACCTGGATGAGTCTAGAGGCGGGTGCCACGAGCGCGACGCTGGCAGCCATCAGCAGGCCGGCCCAGACGCACCCGTCGGCGGCCATAGCCCGCTCCGCGCGCGCCACCACGTACCAGCTGATGTCCACGGCGGAAAGCTCCGCGCGCAACGTGGAACCGCGCTCCCACATCGTGCATTTCACTGGGACAAATACACCATGTTTTTAAATTAACACGCTTATTTATTATGACTTTACTGCAGTGCCCTTACAGGTTTTGATTTAGTACGGTTGATTAGATCAATTGACCAGAATCGTTATTTCCTAGTCAAATGTTCCATTCGCATTTTTTTTTTCAATTTGAATCGAGACAGAAACAGATTCAACGGAGCTTCGCTCTGTCTGCTTTTGGTCATAGAAGTGGTAATTTAAATACATCTAATACCTATATAAAATTCTCGGGTCAAAAATGTTTGTGACCAAACTCCTTAGAAACAGCTTGATCGATTTTTATGTTTTTTTTTGTGTAAGTAGGGTAAGTTTAAACGAAAAAATTAAAACCAATAAAAAAAGAATTTATGCGCTATAATGGAAATCTAAGTATATAATTAATTACACTTATACTATTGCACTTATGTTATTGCTATTATGTATTTTTATGTGTATCGAATAAATAAATGAATAAATACTTAATACTAAATGATTAAGTGAAGACTGATAATGTCATTACGAGATTAAGATATTTTTTTGTATTACACTTTAAATATTTAACTTTGGAATGTCAAGCCAGTAAGTCACAATTTCTAATAAAATCGTTGCAAAATATGAATTAAAAAAAACACAGTTGGCCAGCCATCTCTCCCAAAGTGCCCGGGTGTGATGGCCATAGCAGTAGGGGTAAGATGGCCATATCACAATTCTACGTTTTGCGTAGTTTTCGGTCTATACTTTAATATATTTTTATTAGGAACACGTGTCGCCAAACCCAGTATAATTTTCATGTGTCCAAACCTGGCACTCTGCATTAAATCCAGTCTTCGACAAGAACAGTTTTTAATTTTTTTTTGCTATTCCCATGAATGATGTCATTGTCGTTTACCTGCTGTTTCTTATTTTTGCCTGGTAATATTATTAATGGTACATTGTCAGTACTACCTGATACTTTTCAGAAAACTTCTATACAATCATTAGGTACATACTGAATTAAATTGGTAATACGTAGAATAGAAAAAAGTAAAAGCACGACATGCATTATTTTGGAGTTAGAACGAAATACTACTCTTGCCTTTGCAACAAATACTAAAGCCATCATTACTTTAAGAAACTAGCATCATAACCACGTAAAACATGGGCACTCGTAAAAAGATTTGTACCAGACAAAACAAAAGAACAGGATTTTATCTAACTTTCGATTTTATTTCCCCAAGATGTTGGCTATACCGTAGCTCCCACCCATGATAGAAACTGAACTAAATGGTAACTGGCGGCGTAAAGTCGACGCTTCTATTAATTATTTTGATTGGTCATCTTTCCCTTATGGCCATCTACCCCGGAATTATCTACCTAATTGCATCTCAGACCTATCTGCGAATAGGATGTAAACTATTTTTCATACTTCTACGCGGACGGAGTTGCGGGCAACAGCTAGTATTATTTGTAAATTTCATGTGCCTATCTATTACGATTCTCGAGATACAGCCCTGTGACAGACATACGGACAGCGAAGCCACAGTAATACGGTTCCGTTTCTCATCTTTTGCGGAACCCTAAAAATAGGTACCTGTATCACTGGTAGGATCAAGTAAAGCGAAGGGATCCCATGAGCTATCCGCGGCGCAGTGGAATCCGTCGGAATGCCCGCCTTCTGACTGTGACCCGTAGCTGCTTTCCTCGCCTGAAATACACGGCGAAATTGACATCTCCACTTTCATGGCTTGGTTTGAAATATGCTCATGCACAATGAAACAATAAGATTCTTGACATACAAAGTATAGTCGGCGCGGCGGTTTAAGATGGCTCGGGAAAAGTAGAAGGGGCATGCGCAGTAGACATTTCTTCGGTCTATTTGGCGGGGGCAGAGGAGTGAAGGGCGGGTGCGCTTCGACGTCGACACGTTATTGGTTGATCAGTCGCTCTCCACCGCCCGCGCTCCGTTCATGCGTCTTGTGTTCCCTTACATACTGTCGTGCACAGATTGTTTAATTATTTGTATTTTCATTACGTAGTAGTGGAAAAAAAAACGAAAAATAAAGTTTTAACCAGGCAAGCCAGGAAAATGGTTTACGACGTGAACTGTTATATAACAAAGGAATCAACTGAAATCGTGGGTTAATTAAAGGAGGTAAAAAATTCAACAGCAGCCACGGAGCCACCACGTTATCATTAGAGGAAAATTTGGCAACATCTGTTCAACATTTACACCTGATTGCAAAAAACCTTCAATATCGCAAAATGATGTTAATGGAAGGGATATCAACACTGTCAGATGGCTATTTTTTTCCCTCTTATTAAATTCAATGTTATTATTACATTATCTTATTAAATTACACTTCCCTAAAATTTACTTGTGTTCTTTAATTTTTCTGATATATTATTTTGTTAAAAGATTTTGTGCATGATTGTACTCATGCGCCATTTACCCCCACCAGTTTCCCTGAGCCATCTTAAACCGCCGCGCGGACTATACACAGTCTGAAAAACGACTTTATTAATCGTAAATACTAAGAGTTCATAAGTCAGCGATTATCATGTACACCAGCACCAATACCTGACATAAAAAAGCTTGCATTAATATCTCATCATCATCATCATCCCAGCCTATATACGTCCCACTGCTGGGCACAGGCCTCCTCTCAGAACAAGAGGACTTGGGCCATAGTTCCCACGCGGGCCCAGTGCGGATTGGGAACTTCACACGCACCATTGAATCATATATCGCATTAATATCTGATTTGTTTTTATTTTTATGCATGCAGATATTAATGCAGGTGACTGTACATAAAATATATAACTCCTTGCACATTCGCTCTGATTGAAATCAATGCCTTTATGTTCGTGATAAAAGCTAGTGTATTCAAATTTGCAAACAGATGTGTATGAGAAAGGTATGGCTCGGTGGTAGATTATTTAAATACAATATCTATATTTTTGCATGATTAGGTAGTCGTTAATGTTTCATAAATAATCGAATGTTGTGGCTCATCAATTTAGAAACATAAAACTTTTACAATTAATACCTATATAAACCTATATATAGCTTTAACTGCCCTGGAGCCATAGTTAAAATAAACCAATCGCTCTTACCTGTCTAAAATGAGGCTTAGCAAGAGCATGTTCCAAACTTAAGAAATGTTATTGATGTATAAAGGTGCTGCTAAACTTGAGCATTCACTTGTATATTGTATTCCGATCCAATTTATGACAAGCGTAAACAAAGACGCCATTAACCCGACCATAGACATTTAGTGATGCGAAAACCTAGAACCTATTGCAAAATAATTAATCTGTTCAGTAAATCGATTATTTATTAATTGAATAGATCAACGTATTTTTGTCTATTTTATTATTTACCATACTTGATTTAATTCCAAAGACTGTTTATTCAATTATAAAAGCAGTAACTATTGTTGCTACGGCGCAACCTCTATGGTTGTAACAGCTCTATGACGTTCTTCTGTCAAGCTTGTCTTGTCACGAATTTACATAAAAGGAAATACGTTATTACAATTTATGTTATGTTTTAAATAAAAGGCATTGTATTGCAAATGATATATTTATATCCCACGCCCAACAACTATTTTTAATTTTAAGGAAAGTAAATAAAAATCGCTTATTCATCCGCGAATTAATCGATTTTTAAAATGTCAAATTTTCCCCCATCTACGCTAGTCTATGCTACTACAGATTATACACATGTTTCAATCAAGAAATAACGTCGTTGGTGAAAAAAGTGATTAGACATCTAGTTAAAAGACACGAATTACCTGTAGATAAATGTGTTATTGACTCGATTCAGTGGGTGTACTTTTATTAAATTGGATAGGCATAACGTATAATGAGCATTTTTACACTACAGATAGGTAACAAAATAAACAGGAGCATTTTAGCGAGCATTCAAGTAAAACGACGGTAAATTTGCTTCGAGCTTTTTGCCGAGCATCCGCCGACATCATGGTGTATAATAAAAGTTTTGACGAGCATTTCCTAAAGCATTCCCTATAATGATCGTACACATGTTCGTAGCTATAATTGGCTCTGTGCTTGACTCTGATCATTGTTCCGTTCGACAAATTTAATAAAACGGCGAATGCTCGATTTTCTTTTCCAAGTGAATGCTCAAGTTTATCAGCACCTTAATAGTAAAGTATGTTATCAGTGGTAGTAGGTATTTAAAGTGCTTACTATTAGTAGTTTGCCCAACCCAGTCCGACATGGTATGGTGCGATGGCAGAGCGATGGATGGCGCCGATGCCGAACATTCTCCGTCTGACGACGAACTCTGGTAATTCTCTAATTTCTACACAAATTAATTGATTGATTATCAACACTATCTCATTTAAAGGAGGTGAGGAATGAAGCAGAAGCTGTTATACACCGGCAAACGGGACATGCTGTCAAGACAAGGAAAATAGCTACCTGGACTCTTGAGGTGGAAATTGTTGCCATCCTATTATTGCAAAAAATTGGGATGTTAATTTACGTAATGCTGTATTAAACTATTCGTAATTATAATTATTTAAACGAAATAAGGCTAAATTGTACCTACCTTGGATTTCTTTTTAGCAGCAACATACTCTTCATCGCTTGTTTCACGTGGGACGGTTTCCGGCACCCACGATTTTTTGAACCTAACGCCTATTCTCTTGCCCTCTCCCGGACCACTCGTGGGTACAGATCCGTCGGACTCGTGTCCGATAGATTTCTCGTCGTCCTCCCTTTTCAATCTAGCTACATTCCTTAACACATGACTAGGTACTTGTTTAATACTTGGGTCCATCGCGGGTTTCTCCGCTACTGGTTTAGTATCGGATGGTTCATAGACTAGTGGTGGTGAGCTTAGTGGCTCTTTTCGGTGTTCCGCGTCACTTCCATTGGAATTGTATCCATTCAGGCTTTCAAAGCCGTCGTCTCCTTCCGCAAACATAGCTCTAGCTAAGTTCACGTTGTGATTGTGTCCTAGCACATTGAAACTTTCCAACCGTTTCTTCGTCAGTATATTCTTGTATGTGAAGGACGGCTGCACGCTATCGTCCGGAGGCGGAGTGAACGTCACAATCGGAGTGGAAACGTCTGGTTTCTTCCAAACCATATAATCTTCGTCATCTGAATCTTTGGCTTTCATAAGTGTCTTTTTCATAATCGGTTCCATAGTCTTTATGAGGTTCTCTTTTATCAGTTCCTTTTTTCGTTTCCTGAAAATATAAAAGATGTGGTTGACCAAAGATAAGTGCGCCTGAGTAATAGTTACTTAATACAAAGCCAAAAAGTGACAGTGGGTCACTTTATAACATACAAGTGGTAAATTGCGTTGATAGCTCACTATTTGACCTAACAGCTGTACATTTTTGGATCAAAACTGTGGAAGAAAGGTTCAAGAAGGCAAGAAAGGATCATGGAAATGAGTGGCGAGAGGAGATAAGACGAAAGGGAGGTAGCAGTTGTAAATTATAGGGTTAAAATTGTGGAAGAAAGGTTCAAGAAGGCAAGAAAGGATCATGCAAATGAGTGACGAGACGAGGAGACGACGAAAGGGAGGTGGGCTAATGAATGTAATTTCTGTTGTTAGATGGATTTGCAAGGCTCGTGTGCATGTGCAGATGTGGTTGCTGATACGCAATGTTAATTAATACTGTTAGCCTATCTCTGCAAACGCATCAATTCCTTTTGTAATTGAGTGGGTCGCAAGTTTGAATAATCAAGTGTGGTACAAAGAATCATTTTCTAATGAACTTCTCGATACTGATAAATGCTTTTTGTCTAGTAATGCATAGGTACCTACCTCAGGCCCGTGTCCGGCACATCGGTGCGAGACTGTCGGCGCCGGAACTTGGACGGCTTGGCGGATGGCGGCTTGCTTTGGCTGGAAGTAGCCCCGCTTTCGCCCGAAGCGCCCGCACTGCCTCCGTCACACTCCGACCGCGGCCTCCTGATACCGGTAACTAGCGCTTTAACTTGCAATATAAATGGGTTCTTAAAATGTGAGCTATCCTTTCAACCTATAGCAATTTTAAACCGACTTCAAGAAAACGAGGAGGTTCTAAATTCCGTTGTTTTTTATGTTTGATATCTGCAGAACTCTGTTGTTTAAGATACTAAATTCCCAATGTATTTATTACAACTTGCACGATTTTTCTTGTAGGTCTAAACTGGCTTTGTAGTTTACTGCAATCATACCTGAAGTATCGAGGCAGTTTTCGGCGATAAGTAGATCGCGGGTGCACCCTCGCAAGCTCCATTTCGGTCGTGCTCACGATCTGGGAGTGGACTACGCACAGGACTATCATCAGCCCGGCAGGCACCAGCCAGCAATTAGACTAAAACGCCATCAGTATTTTGATATTTCGTCGCTGCCGTGTAAAAACCTCATAAGTACCAAAAATTAGCATAGTGTTTTTTTGAATGCGGACGTGTATTACAAGATTTTATCATGAACAGAAGTAGGTATAAAACGTCTTTTCAAAATGTTTGTTACTTACGAGGTTTTCACACGGCATTTGACGATTTTTATTAGACGAACTTGGTATGTGATTCTTTATCATTCTTCATCATCCACTTCATATATTAACAAAATTGAACCCATTTAACGTTGAATATTTGTCATCGTATAAGACAATTTATAGTTTTCTTTAAATGCATCTCGATTTAATTAAAGTGCTATTCACATACTTTGAGTGTTTGATATAATTGAAGTTTTCACACGAGCCCAATTTGGACAGGAAACTTCACAATAAATCACGTGGAGATTTCTAGTCCATATTTTTCACCAAAACCTTTATCGTGTATTTAGCATAACAACAGCCGTGGTGGCCTAGTGGTTTAACCTATTGCCTCTCAAGCAGAGGGTCGTGGGTTCAAACCCCGGCTCGCACCTCTGAGTTTTTCGAAATTCATGTGCGGAATACATTTGAAATTTACCACGAGCTTTGCGGTGAAGGAAAACATAGTGAGGAAACCTGCACAAACCTGCGAAGCAATTCAATGGTGCGTGTGAAGTTCCCAATTCGCACTTGGCCCGCGTGGGAACTACGGCCCAAGCCCTCTTGTTTTGAGAGGAGGCCTGTGCCCAGCAGTGGGACGTATATAGGCTGGGATGATGGGATGATAGCATAAAAAATCGCAATCGTTACTTTTCAACTGTAATTTTTTAGATAGTTTTCTCTTTATGGATGGAAAGCATCAACGTTCAGACGGTAACATATTTTTAGAGAAGTCAGAGGGACCGCAGAAGTACTTCACAACGAGTCTTCTTTGGTCGGTTTCATCCAATATTAGTCTTAGGCACGAGCGTATTGTTAATCAAAGAGCCACCCTCCGCCCCACACTTCAGCGGCCGCTGAGAAGCAATGATCCAATGAACAACATAGCTGAGAGTGGTACTCACATCAACAGATGGCGTGGCTGGTGAGGTGAAATATAACACCATATTCGCCAGCTGCATAGTCCAAAGTGCGAGCAGGAATCGGGCGCAACTGGGCGAAGTTTGTTGGGACCACCACGTGTACAGTGCAGGAAGGAACACCAACCGAACCAATGCGAACCATACTACACGACGCATCCCCAGTGTTGGTTTTGCTTTAGGGAAAGATGATCCTGTAGAAAAAAAAGATAGTCTTTTCATTAAGACTATTGTCTAAAGTACAGTCGAGATATGGATGGCTATGGGGTGCATTAAGTAGGCAGCAGGGTCAGCAGCGCTAGTGCTGGTGGCGCGCTGCTGCGGCGCAAACTACCAACTGCCTGCCCTGGAATCGACCCAATGCACGCAAATACGAGCAGGCAAGACAACAGTAACGTGTTACGCATTGCTCAAGTAAATTTGGCGCAAAATATTAAGTTGTACCTAGTGAATAGAAATAACACAGACTCAGGCATATCGGATCCTGTCTTTGCGGCTATCTAAAGATAGCGTGCACTTGTGTGTCTAAAAATCATCGTATTCCCAAGATTGAAATTTTTTATCTATGGAAGACGCTAATAATACACTCTGGCACTGGCAATGGCGATATAGACAGTCTAGTGTGAAGGCCGTCGAAAAGTCAAAAGTCACATGATATTACCTTTTATGCAAATTCTAGGTCTAGATTGGTTTTGCTTGTAGAAATGATGGCTGTTAGGGCCGCATAAGGTTTAATTTTAAAATTAAAATTTAGGTAGACATTCTACAAAGTAGACGGGTCGGCTGCAGGTAGCATCAATCCGATTATCGTAGAGACCCTTAGGAAAGAATCTATTTCCAGTAATGTCTTCTGGCTGATACGATGATGATAGCTAAGTAAGCAGATTGTCCATACCTCTGACAAGGTCCACATCGATGAGGTAAGAGCGAGCATGCGAGGAGAAGTCGACGATGCGGCGGCGGTACGTGCCGCGCATCAGCAGTTGCTCCACCATCGTCTCCCATTCTTCCTTGTCGTACGAACTGATCTTTTTCTGGTACCTGAACGGTATTGGAAAAAAAAACCTATTTGATCATGGTTTTATTTCACCATACAGTTACAATTTTTCTCAATAGTTTAGCAATTGTTTGGCTCGAGAACTTCTTTAGTTGCTGTAGAATAAGAAGTGTTGTACACCTTTGGAATTTTTCAAAGTAGATAGAATACATAAACTACAAAATCTGGGATAAGTATAAAAGAAGAAATTCATTTCACATCATAAAGAACCCTCCTAGGCTCCTATCCTATGTCTCTCTAGCTTGAGTTTGAAGAAAGAAAGAAAGAAATACATTTATTCACAACAATAGACAATACTACACAATTTATTGAATCAGGCGTTACTTTGCGGAGGTCCATATCAATGAACTAAAATAATTTCCTTGCTCACCCGCGACCCTACGATAGCTAAGCTCACGCAAAATATGCGTGCTCATGCAGTTCCTCCACCTCCACACTGTAAGAACACACACAAATCACACATGGTAGCATGGTGTTCGGTTGTGTCACTCTGAAGATGGGCTCTGTTTGAGTTCGAGGCGCGTCAGTGTAGTGTGGTGGTGGTGGTGGATGGGTTTGTGTGATTTGTGTGTGTTCTTACAGTGTGGAGGTGGAGGAACTGCATGAGCACGCATATTTTGCGTGAGCTTAGCTATCGTAGGGTCGCGGGTGAGCAAGGAAATTATTTTAGTTCAATACTACACAAGACACAACAATATTCATTCATTAATTTTTATGGTTTTTTTTTTTTTTACATCAATTAACTACCAAAATTGAGAAAAAATTAGGCTCGTAAAACACATGCACATCTGGACAGATGAACCCAGGTTGTAAAACCCGGTTGTGATACCAGGTTGTAAAAATCAATGAAATGAAATGGCTGCTTTCCAAAGTGGCTCATTCAGTGGGGCTTGAATTTTTTACAGTTCTAACAGCCTTTCATATTGATTTCAACTTGACAGACAGACAGAGAAGTACAAGGAGTGGCCTTATCAAACTCACAACATTTACATAAAGAAACAATAAAAATATAAAAAGGAGAGGAGAAAAAAATTAGAGACGTTGCGTTGTAGTGTGATGCCAAATGGACTCAAAATGTGCCGTAGCCCTATAAACAGAGCTGCAATGCTGGTTTTCAGCTGAACTCCGGTGAGTGTGTACCCACGTAACTGAAACGCGTCCGTATTGTGGGAAAAGAAATAAAAACCGGCCAAGAGCGTGTTGGACACGCCCAAAAATAAGGTTCCGTAGCTATTACGAAAAAATTAAGTAATATTTTTCGATGGATTCCGTATTTTATACGGAATCTTCCAAGTTTAGGTATATTTTATACCTTAGGCTGCTATTTACTCTTAAACTACTAATAATTCTCAAGCAAACTTAGCCGTTATAGTTTTACTTGTAAGTTTGATATACTTACTACCATTGTGATTTTTTTCAAATTTTTCCACCCACCGCTTTAGATTTTAGAGGGGGGGGACGCAAACATTATTTCGCAAACAAATCACTGAATCGAAAAATCGTCTTAGGAACCCGATGGTTTTAAAAGACCTATCCAACGATACACACAACTATAGGGTTGGATGAAAAAAAAAACCTATTTTTTTTATTTTTTATTGTACCTACTACTTTGTCGGCATAGTTTATATATATATATATATCCCTGCAAAATTACAGCTTTCTAGTATTGAAAGTCCCTGAGCAAAGCCGCGGACGGACGGACAGACAGACAGACAGACATGGCGAAACTATAAGGGTTCCGTTTTTGCCATTTTGGCTCCGGAACCCTAAAAAAGATACATACTATATATAAAAAATGGTCAGGTGTGTGGTGTGTGGTGTGTTTAAGAATTATTTTTCCCTTTGAGGTATGGAACTTTAAAATAATGAAACTTACTTAGTTATTTTTTTGATTTTTAAATAACACTGTGTGTTACAGTGTTTTCAAATTTATTGAATTTAAGCCTTGTATGACTTGAATTAATTTTGTTTTACACAATGTTTTTCTTGTAATTATCTGCCTAATTTACATGAAATTGAAAAAATTAAATTGTTTTATAAATTTTATTCACTTGCTTACCTTTTGTTTCTGCCGGTTTTATAATTATAATTTCCATGTTATACAGAATTGGATCTTGATATGATATTTGAATGCCACATTTTTATAATATTTCATTATTAGGTTAGGTTTCACATCTATGTGGTCAATAATTAAAAAGCTTACCATGCTGCCAGCTGCATCATGATGAACAGAATGTGTGATGTTTGTGGTAGGCAATAATTTAATCTCAGTTAAATTTGAAAGCTGAAACAGAGGGATTATAAGTGTTACACCAAGAATATGGCAATATTTTATTGCATGAACACAAAATTACTTCAATTCAGTGAAATGTTCACATACGAGGGGCGGCTGAAAAGTTTTAAGCCTAAGTTACTTTGAGGTTGCATAGGTATGTGTTAGCGGTACTGGCCACTAAAAAGACCATTTAAAAAGTAAATTATTAAAAGAAAAAAAATGTTGTGTTCCTTTTATTACATCTCGAGATATCCGACAATAAAGGTCATTATAACATATAAAGGTATATCTTATATCACGAAAATTGAGACCATGCAGTTATTAAGTTCCTCATGAAAAATGATAAATCGCCGAAAAGTATTTTTGAAGAAATGGCCTGTATTTACAGCACATCGGGCCCTTCTCATGCCACTGTTAAAAAATTGAGTCGACTTTTTAAACTTGGATGGGAGTCAACCGAAGACAATCCTCGCTCAAGGAGGCCAATATCGGTTGGGATTGAAGAAAATACCTACTGAAAAAGTTAAGAAGTTAGTATTAGAGGATCAGAGAATTAAGTTTAAGGTTTGGCAAATAGCTGAAGCCTTAAGTATTAGAGGAAAGAGTTGGAGAGATTTTGCATCAACATTTGCATTATGATAAAAGTTGGTCACAGTTTTCGATAAAGAACATTGTGTTTAAACTTGTCAGGCATTTTGCAGGTGGTAGGACCTTGTGCAAGGTCCGCCTGGATTGCTACCACCATCTTGCTCGCTAATCCTGCCGTGAAACAGCAGTGTTTGCACTGTTGTGTTTCGGCGTGGAGAGTAAGACAGCCGGTGAAATTACTGGCACTTGAGGTATCCCATCTTAGGCCTCTAGGTTGACAACGCATCTGCAATACCCCTGGTGTTGCAGATGTTTATGGGCGGTGGTGATCTCTTACCATCAGGAGACCCACTTGCTCGTTTGCCATCCAGTAGAATAAAAAAAAAAAAAAAAAAAATTTTTAGAATTGTGTGAAGATGGTTTAGATAAAGTTTGTTCCCGTATAGCAACTGTTGATGAAACATGGATCAGACAGTATGATCCAGAGTTGAAGTTTGAATCTATGCAGTGGATCGAAAAGGGTGAAAGGCCACCGAAAAAATTCAAGGTTCAAAGATTGGTGTCTAAGCTAATGGCCACCGTGTTTTGGGATTTGGGAAGGCATTTTTTTATCAGACTATTTGGCGAAAGGCTCTACAATAAATGCAGTTTATTATGCCGAGCTATTAAGAAAGATGCGACAAGCCATAGTCGAGGAACGAAAGGGCAAACTGAGCAAAGGCATTTTGTTTTTGCAAGACAATGCCCCCGTTCACACTACTTGTGTTGCCAAGCTTGCTCTGAAGGAAACTGGTTCGAGGAAACTGATCATCCACCCTTGAGTCCAGATCTGGCCCCTAGCGATTATTTTCTATTCAGCAATTTGAAGAAAGATTTAAGGGGAAACCGATTTGGCAGTGATGAAGAAATGAAGGCAGGGCTGTACAGGATCATTTCAACAGCCAAAATATTTTTTTTTTTTTAACAGTAAAGCATTATTTAAAAAAAAATATAGGTAAATGCATTGAATTAAAGGGAGATTATATTGAAAAATAAAAATAGTAAATAAAAAGGTTTTTTTTTTCTACCTTAGGCTTAGAACTTTTCCGCCGCCCCTCGTACATGCACTACATTATCTCTGGTATCAGTGTTATGATTACTGAAACAATGCTTACCATTTGGCACTCTTTGATGACCAAGTTTCTGAAAAATTCTGCTACAATCAGGAATGTACCGGTACTAATTTGATAACTGAAACCAGAAAATTATACCCTCAATTGGCAACAATGGCACTGGCCTGAGCTTAGTGGCATTGTCAACAAAAGTTACTAAACTCACTGTCACATAACATCCAAAATATCACACATTGATTTTCTGTGAACGTAAAGTTCAAGGGCACTTGAATAGCACTAACAAAGGTCACATGAAAATAAATTTGCTATAATTATAGGCTTCTCTTCAGAACGTATTATAAAATTACCGTTATGTTCCGTCAATGCGCTTATTATTTACTCACTTGCAGCATTTTTGACCACCAAATTATGGTAATAATTTCGTATTACTCTAAAGTTAATTCACCGGCGAGGGTTATATATTTAGTTTTTATGTCCCCGCATTATTACAGACGTTTATCAACGATTTCGCAGAAAATAAATCGCAGCGATCAAACCACTGTACATCAATGCTGTCAGTTATGACAGCAACTGACTGACTGACACTGACAGTGACAGTCACACTGCCTACAGGCCTGCAGGGCTTCTATGAAACTCGAAACTCGAAGTTCGTGTCGTGCGGTCCCTCTAACACTTATACTATTTAATACGAGAGCGAGAGGGACGGTACGATACGAATTTCGAGTTTAGAGATTCGTAGTAGCCCTGCTGCTGGCCTGCAGGGCTACCACGAAACTCGAAATATGGTAATATTTTTCTAAGGATTTCGTATTTTGTATGGAATATTCCAAGTTTAGGTATATTTTAAAATTTTACTCTTAAACTACTAATAATTCTCAAGAAAACTTAACCGTTATAGTTTTTCTTGTAAGTTTGATATACTTACTACCATCCTGAATTTTTTCAAATTTTTCCACCCACCGGTTTAGATTTTAGAGGGGGGGAGGGGGACGCTTGATTTTTATGAAAATTTGCACTTTACAGTTGAATATTTTGCAAACACATCACTAAATCGAAAAATCGTTTTAGCAACCCCCTAATGCTTTTAAAAGTCATATCCAACGATACCCCGATACAAGATTGGATGAGAAAAAAAACCACCCCTACTTTACGTCTATGGGAGATACTCCAAAAAAAAAATATTTTTGATTTTGTTATTGTACCATTTTGTCGGCATAGTTTACATATATATTCGTGCGAAACTACAGCTTTTTAGCATTGATAGTCCCTGAGCAAAGCCGCGGACGGACAGACGGACAGGCAGACAGACGATAAGGGTTCCGTTTTTGCCATTTTGGCTACGGAACCCTAAAAAATGAGGCTGACAACACCTGCTGTATACTGATTTTAAACGATGTTGACACTTAGGGGCTGTTTCACCCACAGCACAGAGTACATATATAACCCACAGATTTGAAATATAATCCTAGTATTTCAAGTCTGTGGTTTCACCATCCATTTTCCGTTTTAACTAATTTCCAATAGGCATGCGATAGACAGAGAAGCATAAAGTAGGCGATTCTTATGCCTAATCGTCACTTTTGTACGGCAGGAAGCTTCTGTACTTGTACTATTACCTTATTCTATGGTGATAACTGGCGATACCATCTGCAAATTTGAATTTGCCGCGGTTTTGCAGGCCCGGCCGGGGCAGATATTTGTATGAATAATACGAATGTTTGTTCTCGGGTCTTGGATGTTTAATATGTATTTAAGTATGTATTTATCTATATAAGTATGTTTATCTGTTGCCTAGTGTCCATAGTACAAGGTTTGCTTAGTTTGGGACTAGATCAATTGGTGTCAAGTGTCCCATGATATTTATTTATTATTTATTTATTCTTAAGAACAATACAACAAAAAAGATTAGAAAGAAGGCAAACAAATTATTTACCCTGATGAAACATTATACACATCAGCTATTTTAAAAGTAACTTTATTCTTTTTCAAGTTAAAAAATAAACGCATTTGTAATACTTAGGGGCTGTTTCACCATCCATTGATTAGTGTTAACCGATGGATGATGATGATGGATGGAGTAATCATTTGGTTAATTTTTCCTTTGCGCACCGATTACGATTAGCTACGTATACTTGCTATACGTAGCTGTGCCTTATACACAGAGTGGTATAGAGGTTGGCAGTAAAGGGTAAAGAGTGCCTAAATAAATACTTTACCTAGCGTCGCATGATGTTATCCGTTGCTTGGTGCATAGGTACCACTATCTAAATAATATTTGGGTACTTAAATAATAATAATCTCAACTTTACTTTATCTGTCCACTTTATTCTTATTATTATTCGATAAGTTACAGGTACGACACGGTATAATGTATTAAAATAGACTATGCATCAATAAGCACTACTAAAATAACATTTAACTAAAACAAGATAAACAGCATTAGCTAGATTTACAGTTGTGTGGTCCATTGGATTATTTTGTACTTCGTAAACGTGGAATGCTGTTCCAACACTAGCATTTATCACGGGCATTACATACTCGTACTGTCACTTTTGAACAAACTGACTAGTTAGAAAAGGAAGTATCATTTACATCGTGATTTACATCCGCAACAAATGCTTTACCTTGACTGTAAGTTTCAAAGTCCATACGACCAACGCATCGACCGCATTTCTACTCGTATCTATAGAAAGTGCCTTTAACGGCGCATAATAACTGCAACGCGCTAATTTCATTAAAAGGTTAATTTACGATGCAAAGTTACTGGCGATTTTCATTTCATTTCATTTTTTTTTGCCTTGAGAAAATTCACAATACAAAGTTTTACGTTTAGCGCGTCCGAGATGTTTGGTCTGACAGAAACTTACACCCGAAGTACTTACCTATAATTCGATTCGTTGGCTATAGATTTAAACTAAACAATCTTAATCAGACCTTTTATTAAAAGTACTTTTATAAAGCAAGTACTTAACAATAAGCTGCGTTTCTTTCTACCAGAGATGTGCGAGAATGTGTTGCGAGAAATGTGTTTTTCATTAAAATGCTTCATTTACCTATTCTCGCACAGCATGATCTGGCTCTGGTGGAAACAGCTGCGCGGAGCGAGGCGAGGTAAATGAAGTGTTCCTATTGGTTCATGAAAAACACATTCCTCACAAAGTCACAACACATCCTCGCACATCTTTGGTTGAAACGCAGCCTAAAACATGATATTACATATATAGTCTCATGAATTGTTTTGGTTTCTACGCGGTTTCATTCAGTAGGTAGGTAATTAATTATTGAAAAGCTCTTTTCACAAGGAGACGAGTCCAAATTGTTTACGTCATTTCTATTGCTAAAACCGAATAGGTGTGCTGGGATTAGGGTTGCCATATGAAAAAATGAAAAGTCCTGACGTCACCCTAAAAGTCCGGACATTTCCTGAAACAGAGATTTGACGTAGAACGTGCCGACGTGCCGGCGCGGCACTGCGCCACGACACTTCCTTTGTGACTCGTACTTGTACAACTTTTTGCTCTTCACCCTTTGATTAATAATTAAAACCAAATAAGAAAATTAGATTGTAACTAGTTATAAGCAAATAATTGATTGAGATCTCAAACTGTAATTTATCCTATATACTCATAAAAACGGTGTACCTAATGAATGTATCATGAAAACGAATATATATATATTTTTAATAAGGTCATTTCTATAAATCCGGACACTTGGTAAGCCGGCCGCATTCTTGACAAATAGTCAATAATCCGGACATGTCCGGACAAATCCTGACGTATGGCAACCCTAGCTGGGATTGAAAATGCGAGTGATTTCTAAACTTATATTACTCGTAGTTCTATGTTAAAGTTCAGTGGTGAGTTCGTCTTGGGGCCTCCTCGTCATTTCGAAGAGCTCATCTTCCAACCATACGCTCTCTCTTCTTACAATTGGTCTTCTCTCCCACGGGTCGGAGAGAACTATTGTCTCTCTTTCTTTCTCTATTTGCGAGTAACTAGGCGGGCGGACATCGTTCCATTCGCACTGACTCTCTAATTCCTTTTCTATATTGCTGTCGTATGACGTTGGGGAGTACGACGGCGGTTTAAACGTGGAGAAAGACTGCTGAGTGATCTCAGAGTCGGAACTTTGGCTCGGTGGGGGCGCGAGGAAGTTCACTAGTGGACCTTCTTGCGTCTGTGCGGGTAAAGGATTTCGACTGTAGCGTTTCAGTATTCTGGAAAGAGAAAAATGAAATAATAATTCGTTGCCGTTAGTTACATGACCCAGCGCAGCGTCAATGGCCATATATTTAAAATATTTTATAAAATCAATAAAAACTTATCGTAATTTTCTAGTCCAAAGAATACTATATAATTACGTACGAGTTTATATCTAAACAAAAAAAAATAACGAAAAAGTAGCCTTACAAATCATGTGCAATGTGCCGTTTTGTCACCAAATTAGTTTTAAATATTATTGATTATAAATATGTATCTTAGTCTGTAAGGTATTTATTGTATGGGCCAAGTTGCCCGAAATAAATGAATTTATTATTATTATTATGTAGTGCATGTAATTAGAGCTCGGGATTCTTTTCTGATAACAAAAAGTTGGAAAACCCCCGACTTTGTCACTTCAAAGTTAAATATCTCAAAAACGTCTAAACTGATTTTGACACAACATGTCTAAGAACCATCGCTAGAAAATCTGCTTTCAAATAAAAAAAAAACCATTAAAATCGGTCCACCCGTTTAAGAGCTACGATGCCACAGACAGACACACAGACACACATAGCGGTCAAACTTATAACACCCCTCTTTTTGCGTCGGGGGGTTAAAAAGGCAAATATTTCAGTGTAATTCAATCAGCCGCAGGAAGAGGAGATACTTTGATGTTGCAACTTGCAACTTGCATGTTTGCCACTGCTACTTCATAAAATAAATATATAAAAAGATTATTAAAATTACCTTTCTGCCCAACTAGCCAGCCGCGGCCACTCGTCGGGTACAACCGGGACGTGCTGCTTGTTCAGGAGAATAAGCAGCTTCGCCAGATCACTCATCACGCAACTACAACAAAGCTAATATTAGATACAAAGTAGGTAGTTAGAGTAAACAAACAAACGCGGGTTACTGCATCGAGGCTGATGCACTACGCAGGGCCATGTTTTGTTTGCATCTCGTAACAGAAAGTAACGTTATAGTCGGGTACTCTCTAACCGAGCATCTCCAGCTTATAGGTAAATTTTAAAGGAAATATTTTCTGATAACTAGTCTTTAGTAAACTGAGAACTAGATATTCTGTACGTAAACATTGATCTCCATTACGCAATTAGATGCACGATCAACGACTTATGTCTTTTAAGAGTAGGTAGGGGAGACCAAGGAGAGTTGTGACATAGTCGATTTTTGGGAACTTACTTATTTACTGCTAACAAGCTCGCAACAGTGCGTGTTAGATACCTCGAGACCTGAACTAAAAAACGCTTGCTATTGCGAACTCGCTAGCAGTTAATAAGTTCTAAAAAATCGACATTGTCACTACTCTCCTCTGTCACAACTGTCCTCGGTCTCCCCTACATCACGCTATAGGTAAAAACTTAAGAAGTGATCTGTTGTATGTGGTAGAGTAACGTGTCCGTAGTAACGTGTCCGTATTGATATCAATTCTGTGCACTACTACATCCAACAGGTCGTCTTCTTAAGTTTTTTACAAGCTTTTATTTAGTTTCACCTGTCCCGTTGTCTGTCTGTCTGTAATCAAATCTTGCAAGTTTATTTTGACCAACTTTCAATAGTCAGATTGACTTGAAATTTGGAATACTTATGTAAATCGCGTGACAATACAATAATCTAGTAGTGACATCCTGGTAGTCCAGCCAGGATCGTCTCCGCAGGACGGAACTCTTCAACGGTTAATAGCATCGACTTGAAATTTAGTATGCAAATGTGGTTTGGGTGAAAATGCAAGTACAGTCAGCAAAAAAGCTTGTATTAAAAATGAAATTTGTATGGTTAGGTTATTCCCTATATGATATATCGTTTACCTGTAAGCCATAGCAGCGTCGTTGTTTCCCAGCTGATACAACTCACGAACTTGGTTCCGCGTGTGATTCAGTATGGCGAGCAGCGTGTACGCATGCGGCTGCAACAAACATTGCATAATAGATTACACGACATGATTACGACCATCTTTTGATCTACATCGCGACTCATAATCGTAGTCGTTTAAAATGAGAACGCGTTTGACAATGCCTCTTATTCAATGTTGAGCAATTTGATTCTATACTTACGAATTGTAACAGGTACTAAGTAGGTATTTACCTAATTTTAATAAGGCCCGAGGACTAGTCACTAATGAGATGTTTAAAAAATCCAGTTCGATAATTTAATCCATATTAAGGCTAGATTACTAATAGGTTATACGATACAAGTAGAAAATATTCTGTCTCGATTCGCATTAAATCGGTTCGCATTATTTCGGTTTGCATTAAAGTTGAGTTAAGAAGACCTCAATAAAAACATTTTTTTTAATTTTCGAATTGAAATGTTTGTCCACTTGTAGGTACATAATATCGTACCTACTTATAGTATTAGTAAACAGCAGCCTTAATGTGGCTAAAGATTTTTTTAACATCATGTATGTATAAGCTTTTATTCATACGGTACATACGTAATTATTAATTTATTGGACGAAAAATATTATGATGGCCTGGAAATTTAAAACGATAGAGCATCGTTTTAAATTTATATTAGGAGCTTTTAACTACCCATAAAGTCTAGCTTTTATCACCAAATACAAATATAATTATAGGTTTTCTAAAGAAGAATCTGGTAGCAAACAAGCAGTTTGAGACTTCGCTAAGAAGCTGCCTTAGAGCGCAAACATTCATTTTCAAGTTCTAAATTGCTTTATCGTGTTGACTAGGATAGGGTTCATAAATAAAGTAGGTAACCTCTATTTATAAACTGTTTGAGCGTATTGAAAGGTTTTCAGCTTAAAATCATTTAGATAAGTCAGTGAAACGTTTTAAAGTTGTAGCACTTTACACTTTTCACAGTGTACCGATTTAATCGGATTTTGAGCAATCCACGCGGTATTTTATTTAATTTGCTTCTTGCAACACAAATGCGTTGATATACTATGTTGTCGTTTTAAATCGGAAAGGAATTTTAATGAAAACTAATAGGTGAGATAAATGGCATAGCTCATTAATAATTATGTTATTAAGCAATTTTATGTAGGTAGATAAATAAGGATGATAAAGTACATATTGTGGTGATTATAGGTACGCGTGATGACATAAGAGCGATAATTAGAGACTAAGTTACCAACTTGATACATTTATGAAAATATTTAAGAAGAATGTTGCAAGAGATGCATATTTTAGTGTTACCAGGGCTAAAGAAACGGCCTCCGAGGTAATCATTATTACAAGTTGTAATGTAATCATACATTACTTCGATGTTACGATAGCATAGCAAGTCGCTCTTACGACGTGTGAAAAAAAAACTGTTAACTAGATGCATCCGTACGTCTCTTTGTTGAGCACTTTATCAATACCGCTTAGCTTGAAAAGTGAATATCAAATTACCACTTCATCTTAGCTAATGCACTGTGTAGACTAGCATAGAGCTAATAAGTAATGAGAGAGGAATAGAAATGTTGTGCGAAATAAAAACGCGAGGTGCTCAGATGGAAATTACTAACACCGCCTGGAGGGATAAAAGTACTCTCAATACCAATTCAAGATAGCAAAATGTGCTGAAAGGAAATGTTTCTTCATTTTCAGAAATAAACAAAACTGCTTTGAAAGTAAATTTCATTATCTTAAGCAATTAGAGTACTTTCCTTCCAAGTGTCGTTAAAAATTTCCAGCCTGCGTGCGGTTGAAAAGTCAGATATTTACCTGCTTTTTCGGCTCAATCTAAATAAAAATACTGCTTTAGTTAATTACTGAAAAAATTGGGTTACTGCAAAGATTGTATATCTAGTACTTTAAAAAAGATAAAACCGCACTGGCAATACAATACATACACAAAATGTGTGCACTAGAAGCGAAAAAGTGCCCACACCGGTTCTGGAAGTAAACATACAATTAAATTTCAATTCTTCTTATTATTGGGTCTGTGGTAGCCACCTAGCGTTAACGAAAGCAAAATAGGTCCCTGGATCATAGCAAAATGACATGTACCTACTGTGTGTTTATAGCAAATTCGTTTTAAAACATAACCACCTAGTTCTCTTAACCGTGGTGCCGTTAGGCTAACCACAGTTGAGATTGTTAACTAAGCTTTGGTTTTACTTAGTAGTTTATGGTCTAGCTAGATAAGCAAGTGAATAGAGAGTAGCTAGCTGCATGAGAGGATTTAGTCGGCGAGGCTTTGCTAAGATTTGATGTATGATACGATAAGATTCCCATCGCAATAAATTTCTAACTACGCTTTTAATTAGAAAACTATTTTTTTTATTCGACTGGATGTCAAACGAGCAAGTGGGTCTCCTGATGGTAAGAGATCACCACCGCCCATAGACACCTGCAACACCAGGGGGATTGCAGATGCGTTGCAGTAATTTCACCGGCTGTCTTACTCTCCACGCCGAAACACAACAGTGCAGCACTGCTGCTTCACGGCAGGATTATAGCGAGCAAGATGGTGGTAACACATGCAATATTTACTGTTAAACACGTTTGATTATTCCTATTTAAATACATATGACTATAATATCCATCCCAGCCTATATACGTCCCACTGCTGGGCACAGGTCTCCTCTCAGATCAAGAGGGCTTGGGCCATAGTTCCCACGCGGGCCCAGTGCGAATTGGGAACTTCACATGCACCATTGAATTGCATCGCAGGTTTTTGCAGGTTTCCTTACGATGTTTTCCTTCACCGCAAAGCTCGTGGTAAATTTCAAATGTAATTCCGAACATGAATTTCGAAAACTCAGAGGTGCGAGCCGGGGTTTGAACCCACGACCCTCTGCTAGAGAGTAGGTCAAACCACTAGGCCACCACGGCTTCAATATGACTATCAATTACGTTCAATAATCTAGGGCTCTTCAAGGCTAGAATGAATAGGTTGTTACTGAACCATGGCCTCATCTGCACTTAACATCAGGTGAGATGGTAAAAAAAAAGTAATTATTTATGTCATATACTTTTTGTCTTCAAACTCTGTTGGAACATTTCAGGAATCTATTGAGATTAACCTGAATATCGGTTTTAAATCGGTTTTTTTTGTCCTTAGTTAAGTTAGTAGGTGTCACACTGAAAATCGATCAATGTGAAAAAAATCGTATTTGTCTCAAATCTATAGGTAGGTTATTAAAATTAACCCTTGAAATAACGTTCATAAAGTTCAGTCAGAAAAGTTATCGATTTTGAGGTCCGAGCTTTTTTGAAAATAATGACGATATTATAATTAGGTATGTCCATTATTCGGATCTTGCAAATTTTCATCCATTAATATTATAAAGATCGAATTGGCTTGAAATTTGGCATTGATATGTAATTTGGATAACAATGTAGCAAAAAGTACAGACCCCAAAAAAGCTTGTACCTATAAAAGAAAAACTACGGTGAGTTTAGTTAAACTTTTCTGTAAGTTCATTTACGTCCACTTGCAGGCTTTTTAATTTAGGTTTAAGTGGTCTTAAGGCCTGTCAGATCCATAGAAGAACTGCCTTAAATCACGATTTAAAAAGCCTTAATTTATTTTAAAACAATGAGTTTCGCGTCTCCAACCTCAAATTTTAGTAAATTGAAAGGCGTAACAAATACCGCGGTGACACTATTAAGAGTAAAGAAAACTTAACATACCCGTAAGCAATCCAGTTGCTTGTGAAAATCTCTAAGGCGTGTGTCATCATCGTGCTTCGGCCGCTGCGGCAGCGGCTGCGAGCGTGCGCGCACGCCGCTCCGGCACTTGGCGTACGTGGCGCCGGCCGCAACGAGGACAATGCACGCCACAACGCCGCACGCGCCGCCAACTAACACCTACAAACATGAATAATTGGAGGTTATGTACCGTTTTAGATTGCGAAATTTGAGAGTATGTCGCTGTTTTAGTTCGATAGTGTAAAAACCCAAAAACTTTTTTCAGGGAACCGTAAAAAGAAAGACTGAAAGAGTTCTTTGCATGGTTCTCCTGAAAACAAAAAAGAATTTCATTTCCTCGCCATCGAAGTGATAAGCAGAGTGTAAAACTCGAGCATTACATCCATTTTCCCCTCGACGTGTCTATCCATCCTCGCCGTACCGGCTCGGGCGGCTATATGAACGCCTCGGGTAAAATGGCTCGTTTTATGCTCTTGTCGTACAATCTACTATTTTGAGTAGTGGCACTTTCCATCTGAAGCCGCAATGTATGGAAACTTAAAAAATACAGCCGTGGTGGCGGAGTGGTTTGACCTATGGCCTCTCAAGCAGAGGGTCGTGGGTTCAAACCCCGGCTCGCACCTCTCAGTTTTTCGAAATTCATGCGCGGATTTACATTTGAAATTTACCACGAGCTTTACGGTGAAGGAAAACATCGTGAGGAAACCTGCACATACCTGTGAAGCAATTCAATGGTGTGTGTGAAGTTCCCAATCCGCACTGGGCCCGCGTGGGAACTAGGCCCAAGCCCTCTCATTCTGAGAGGAGGCCTGTGCCCAGCATAAGAATATGAGCACTAACCACACACTGTTTTGATGTTTCAACCCTTAACGGACGACCACGACCACTCTCAGTGTCCGGTCACGATCGTTAATTTGGGACCCTTTTCGTGAAAAAATCCTTTTAATTGACATACAAAACGACAGGTATTCGATCTTAAGTGGGTCCCAAATTAACGCTCGTGACTGTATCTACTGGCTTAAAAGTTTACGTAGCTACGAATTTTTGACATCAGCAAACTAGTTAAATCGTATTTGAGGAAATAGACGTACTTTGATGAACCTAGTGTAATGGATATTTAGTTAAGGAATTCAATGTTAAAGGCCAATGATTGAAACATACGCAGTATACAATGGACTGATTACAAACATTAATTAAATCAGACTATTCAATTATCAACAGTTCATTGTAAATTTTCTCTAAGTGCAAAAGTTGATTTTTCCTGACAAAAACAATTTTTGTTAAGTGCATTAGAACGGTCCAGCTGCCTTCTGAGTCATCGTATGAGATCATAATATATAAAGCAATGTTAAGTTAATTTTATTCATAGAATGCTGAATGGTGTATAAAAGGCAATGCTGCGCTCCGACCGTTATGGATATCGAATGCACTTGGAATAATAAATTCTGAAAGAGCAAGACATTTAGTCTTAGATATACAACATTTAACATAAAAAAACTAAATAAACAATTAGTAGCTATATTTAGCCAGTACTTAGTAGGTACTTATAAATTATATTCTTCATACTTACCAATTATTCCTTTTTCATGTCAATTGAGTGAAATCCCTCAGCAGTAGGTACAATAAATAAATCGACACCGTTCATCATATAGAATCGGAGTGAAAACAAGTGAAAATCGACGCTGTTCCGGGTGAATATTTTGTGTCGTTATCAAAATATGACATTACTTGAGTTGTGAGAACGATTAAATTAAACCACATTACATTGGATATATCACATCACTTTGCTCGAGGTCTAGTCTAGTCATTTTCAAACTTTTTTGGCGACGGAAACTTCTGAAGAAAGTAATATATAATGATGTCGGATAGTACATAGGTACCTAATATTACCACTGATCCACATAAGCCGCATTCACAGGCCATATTGATTCAGCACAGTCTTATTCAAGGTGTTTGCCAGTCTTTCGTTCCTTAATTAGATTAAATTGAATCGAGAAGAGTATTTTAGGACATAAATAGTAATAAGTTTTTGTTAAAAAATATTTTTTTAATACTTACAAGCTTTTTTGCTCACTGTAGTTTTTGTATTGTATTGTATTGTTTTTGTTGACTATACTTACATTGTCATCCAAACTGCATTTCCGTACCAAATTTCAAGTCGATGCCATTAACTGTCGAGGAGTTCCATCCTGCAGAGACGATCCTGGCCAGACCACCAGGATGTCAGTAGGTACCAGATTATTATATTGTCACCAGATTTGACCCGCACATACCATACTCGAGTACATACATACATTGCAAGTTAAATAGAAGCTTGTAAAAAGGGATTAGATTATGTTGGCATTGCGTAAACACGCGAAGCTGTGAAATTTCAACAGCTATAAAAGACTAGCAGCGCGGCCACGCACGGAAGACTTCTAAGGCATGTTGTAATAAACACATGTTAGTAAACAGTAAACACAGGCAGGTTCGAGCTCGCATCACTTTTAACCCGCCCGCATTAACTCATCTGCTTTGCTCATCAAACATTGCTTCACCCAGTTCAATACACCGAGTTGATCTAATTATTCGTTGAAATTCAAAAAATCTAATTCTTTTATCACCTTATCACTACCAATTATGCTCACACCTATGGATTTAACCCCAATTTTCCTAAACTCAACGCCTTCAAAAGCGACGCGTGGTAAAGAAAGATAAATTTAATGTGGATTAAAGTCACTCCGAAAAAGTAGACCGTTTTATGAAGAGCTTTACGTAATTATTTCTGAAAACGCTTTCGAATTTTTAGACGCCCTTTTGAAAGTTAAAAACTGAAAGCTGTTTTCTTTGAACGAAAATGCAAACTAATGCGAATTTAATACCTGTTGTGTGTTTCAGCTCCTGTGATTGACTGAAGCCATGTCGGCGCGTGGCTTATTACCTTATTACCTCATATTATTTGCACAGTTTTTTTCAATCATTTAAGGCAGTAGATAGAACTGATCTCGTTTAGTTTCTTGCCGGATTCTTCTCAACAGAGGTTTTTCCGAACCGATGGTAGATTTTTTTTGACATTCATAAGTGCTTGTTATAGCCTAAATTGAATAAAGATATTTTGACTTTGACTTTGATAGAAGAAAGAAAGAAAGAAGACATTTTTCGCCATCACAGTAGATGACTAATAGAACTAAAATTAAATACCTGTGTCTTGTTTCGGTTAATGAAGCGTAGATGGTATGCAAAAAGTATTAGTTTGTTTTTATGTACATACGTATCCCTAAATAAAGGGTACAGCTGTATTTCGTGAAGGGTATCGACACAGTAGAGAAAAGGACAGTAATCCGTCTCGGCAGCGTCCTTGATATAATTACCTCGGCTCGGTACACAAACGCGCGATAGGGCTGCCTACTCTACTAACTGTCACTCTTCAGTTATGTATTTGATTTGATAATTTCACATGAAATTTAAAGTAGGGAAAGGATTAGGAGAGATTTAAAGATGGACTAAGTATTGTTTAACAAAAATGCATTTTACATTATTTTAATAAACCACAAAACGTATTATGTTTTAAACGGTTTTATTTGGCTTCATCACTACGTATATTTGTTACCTAAAAATTAGCTACGGAGAAGTATTTGCGCCTCTTCTGAGATGTGCGAAAAGCTTTATTGTTGAATTTAGGAGTAAGTATAAAAAATTCGCATTCTGATAAATAACTTCAATAAATACGTTTTTATTATATTATATTAGATCCGTACACCAAACAATACTGTTTATATCATTGTGACATATTATGGTACGTAAAAAATGCGCGTGAGTACCGTAAGTAACCGCGGAGCACTCGCGACTGATGGTTGCCGAGGTATGCTGAAAATTCGTGGCGCGTGGATTTAACTCGCGTTCCGACCGTTTGTATGAAGACGGTGTTGCTCCTTTTCTCTACTTTGGTATCGAACAGGGTGCTATAAGATTTATAGTGGGCACAAACGCAACGGAAATGTCATCAATGTCTTCAATCGTCAAAGGTAAATTCCAAATAAAAAGGTTAAGAACCACTGAACTATGGCCTCGCTACGTCAGTCATTCCCTGGCAGTCAGACACTTGGAAAACTATCACGGTTCAGTTGATTTTACAGGTAATATTTGTCCATTGACCAATGTACAAAATAGACACAGATGTAAAACAACCACATGTTAAAATAAGGTGTGCCAAGATTTTTTTCTTAACGACTACGGAACTCTATCCTGTGCGTGTCCGACACGCTCTTGGTAGTTTTTTTAATCTACTGGCGTTTTCAGATATACCATCGTTGGCAAGAAGGTGGCACAAGAAATTTTGCTTGCGTATCTGCATTCTGCATCAAAACTCGTTCAATTAAATACCGAATTGGAAAGCTTTCTTTTTGTTTGACAGGGGACAATTTCCGTTTAGTGTCATTTAATTGAAGAAAAAATACCTATTGTATCGAGCGAAGTGTGATGAATCGTGTTTCGAAAGCTGTGTTATTAAAGATAATATAATCAAGAATGATATATTTTTCCCACGTCTACAAATATCAACGTTTCGTAGAAAAATAGGATAATTCTTGGGGTAGTTTTGCGTATTTGGCTCAGGGAACGGCCTTAAAGTTCTTTTTTTCTTGTTAATCATATTTAGGCTGCGAATCCACCAGACTCAGTGGAAACAGCTGAGTGGAGCCAGCGGGGATAGGCAAATGAAAATGAACACATTCCTCGCAACGCATCGCGCACATCTCTGGTAGAAACGCAGCCTTAAATGCTGTTTTTTGTAGTAATACCTCGTTATAAGTATTGGCCGGGTAGCACACCCGGCCCATGAGGTGGTCGTCATGCGCCCACGCCTCCCGCGAGCCCGAGGGGCAGACGCGTGCGCAAGTCCCTCCTGGCCAGACCAGAAGTCTTGCACACTTGATGCAACCGTCAGCCGCACACCGCACACATTCGGGTCCGCATCCTGAAAAACATTATGATGATTATTTTTTGAACTAAGTACAAGAAATCTCTTTTAAAAAAGTCGTAGTGCCTAGCCTAGTAGTTCAACATACCTATTTGTTCATGATTAACAAACAAACAAACATAATCTAGTAACAAATAAGTATCAATCACGGTGAATCATTAAAAACTGTTGACGTGTCTCAGGGAGAGGGCTATGGGTTCGAGCCGGGCTTATACTTAACTCTGATTTTTTCGGAATTTATATGAAAAAATACATTTGTTATTAACAGACTTCAAAAAAGGAGGAGGTTCTATGTTCCAATGTTTGTATTTTTTTTATGTATGTTCACCAATTACTTAGTCAATTGTGGACCGATTTTCAAAATTCTTTTTTATTCTAAAGAGTATTCTTCTGAGGTGGTCCCATTGTCACCAAGTCAAGATCTGAAATCGGGAAAATCGAACTAAAAAAATAACAAAACATGGAACCGACTACAAAACCCTTGAAAATATTTTTCTAGGTACCTACTAGCTCGAAGTCGGTGACTCAGCACGACCCAGCAGGATGGTTTGAAACCCATAGTATGTAGGTGAGGTAGACGACTATTGTTCCATTCCTGCTGGCTCGTGCTGAGGCACCGACTTCGAGCTAGTAGGTACCTAGAAAAATATTATCAAGGGTTTTGTAGTCGGTTCCATTTTTCGTTATTATTTTTTTGGAGTCCGTTTTACTCTTTTTTTTAAAATAAATTTTTACTATGAGTATTAAGTAAAGCACAACATCGCGCGGAAACTTCGATGCAACCGCAAAGTAGTTAAGTACTTATTATTTCAGCTGTTAACTTTACAACTAAGGAAAGGCAGGGGTCAAAGTAAATAAGAAAAAGTAGTATTATAGTAGTTGGTAAACATGCGGCGGCTGAAGTTGATGAACCATCATTTCTATTGTATATATTTACTTATTGTGATTTTTGTGGGCGAAAATTATACCTAACGAAGACGAGGTAGATTATAATTTCTCATTAAACGAAAATAAAACGTACTCATGGCGATCAAAATATTTCTGTTTATTTCTGACATCAAACAAAATTGGAACGTGATATTTTTCAAAATTTCACAAAAGTATCCTCTTACCAACTTCCTTAACCATTAATCTTGTTTTAAGAGAGGAAAGTTAAAAATATTTGCGCCAAATTTCGAAACTCATTAATAACATCTCATCCTTTACGTTTCGCTAGATGTACCTAAATCGGGTGGACGTTTTTGTTCAGTGAGGTTTTCGAATTTGGTAAAAATACCTACAAAACTAAAACTAACCAGGTTGCTCTTTGGTACTCAACACATACAAATTATAATTATTATGACAAAAATACTAAATAAGTAGCAAAAAAATAAAAAAAAATAAAACCCGTGTACTTTGATAATAGCGACATTAGCGACTTCCATTTCAATTCCTTTGATATCCATACATGCTAATCTATCTTTCGCAATATATACCTAAAGTAGGTACTCGTATCTAGTAAAATTGGTCAACATTATCATTTCTTTCTACATTATACCTAAAGGTACATTTACAGATTTCGCGCACAAAACTCCCGACAAACTCATCATACTCGTAATAATACAGAAATAAAGATTGAATTTTAAAAAGCAAATCGAAGTCAATCCCAATTTGATGCCCTTAAATTTGTCATTCGTACCCGGCGCTGGTATTTCTATGCTAATATGCCCTGTTTGGGCGTAATGGTATGCATGGCGATGCACGACCGTCGCTTATTCGATTACTTTGCAGGTTCAAGAAAGAGACAGTAGCGATTGAGGATATAATTGAAAATATTATGTGCAAAGCATGGGCTCTTCGCGTTGGCCAAATACACTAACCGAGAGACGCTGTGGTATATACATAAGTTATATCTAACCCGCGGAAATTAAGTATGCGATTTTCCAGAACAAAGAACTATATGTTTGACTTCGGCTCTACATAAATGTAAAAAGAAACACTGATAGCTGTGGTACCGTTAGTGCGTGGTTTTCCACAAACAAACTAAGAAACTGTGAAATTGTGTTAACTGTTTCAATTTGTAGGAAATAAGATGCAGTTATCGGTAGGCAGTTTAATATCTATAACAAACTTACGTCACCCATGACGCACTAACATTTTGTGGTTGTTCGTGATACGAGCTAAGCCAAAGAGCTAAGCAGACCGATAACAATCTTTCAGTGTCAGCAATTAGGTATGAGCCGTCAAAGCTGTCATTTCGTTTATTTTTAAGTAGTTGATTAGCTGTTTTTCTAGTAGCTGCAACACACATTTAGTTCGCATTTTCGCATTCATTTGATTGCAATGCATATTGTATAACACGCTGATTAGGTAACTCCTACGATAATCGTACGATCCTCTTAATGATTCTGTTTGCTGGGGACGCCCAACGTAAGACAGGCATTGCCAGTGAAATTTGAATTTCATTTGTTTTAGGTGTATGTAAATATTGTAAGGTTGCTTTCGCTTTTTGTTTAGACCGCTGCCACATTGGCGACAAACGTAGCGAATGGTGAATGTAAAGTTTCAAAATTTCTCTACGCACACGCCTACACCCTGTCATACATAACTTAATCGACAGTTTTTTGCTGTTTTGTTTATCTTGTTCTGATTTTGGTAACGGTCGTCTACAACGTGAGAAGATTGTGTGATTAAGAATTTAACCGATCAAAAAATATTGGTATTCCAATAGAACAGCAGAACTAATAATAGGAGGATTAAAAATGTCACGCCAATTAAAAACGTGAGGCGCTTTTATGGTTAAAAAGCTGTCATGGGTTATTGCAGACATTGTGCTTCAAAAATAATTACACATCACTTGCGAGTACCATAATTTATTGTAGTAAAATACTAATAATTTACTATCGTAAATAAATGTGTTCGCATTCCAGGAGAGGAGAAAAGTAGAGACATTGAATATGCAGGGAAATAGAAGCGACACTACAAAATACATTTCTATTGCACGTAATAGGTATTAGTTCTGTGGTTATAGCGTTAATGGTAGATGTATCATAAACGAGAAGAAAGTAAAAGTTATATTAAAGAACGTTGAAATCGTAACACATCTAAACACACATGTTCACACGTATGATTTAATTAGTATTGAAATCACAATGTCAATGACTGGCAGTTTGCAGTTTGCATGATGGATGACATTTGTAAATCGATTTGGTAAAAAAATATAGTTGACTTAACGTCTGACGTGCTCTACCGTTGGCGTAGTACTTTCCAAAGGGAAAGCGCACGCGGCGCGATTAGTGTACCGGCTGTAATTAGCGGGATTGATCGAATAGTAATTCTATTGTGTTCTATGTGAGCTCATTATGCCGTGAACACACATCAAAGGCTTGGATTTCTAAAATTCAAATTGAAGTCAAATGTGATCAGGAAATGCGGAAGTAGTAGATAATTGACTGGAATAATTTCAATTTGCGTTTTCTATTAGAGCAAGTAGTTAATGTTAAATACCGCATTTATTTCTTTATAGCAAAGAAATAATAAATCAACGGCCTAATCTAATCCGTACTCACTATACTATACCGTAACTTGCTTGAGGTTTTACCCCATATTGCAATAGTTATTTCGATCATTGGCCATGAGCGTCAATTTCCCTACTTTTAAATAAGTTGAGGATGGTTTGAGTAATAGCTTGTCCCCAAATGAGGGGCCGTGACACTGTAGGGACATTTCCTTGTTATGGCCCGTCGAGGGGCCTGACAGTGTTCATATGCCAAATGGGGTCACACTGAGTACAATTTAATTTTATGTTAATTGTGTTTCATTTGTTACTGGAAGGTAAGGATGTGGGCGGTATGAATAGATTTTAGGTGCCCTTAAGTAGTCTAGGTATATTTGAAGGGCTTTATCGTTTGAACCATACCTAATTACTAAAAAGTTAAAAAGGGTTAAGGTAAACATTCGTACTGCAAATAATAAAGTAATTAAAAGATCAAAAATGTAAACTGGAAAAAGGTGACTCTAGTTGAATGAGACAGCATTTGATATCCTAAAAATATTATAAGTTTGCTAAGACCATTTTTCGATTTATGGATTCGTTCGCAAAATGTCAGATATTGAAGTGCTAATCTTTGTTAGATATAAAGCCCTTCTCCACAAGCTAAACTACTGGCTTGAAAAATCACTAACAATAGGACTCTATCCAAAAAAATCTAGCAATGAGCTGAAATATTCCAGATTCATTTAAAAACATCCTGTAAGTACGAGTATATCAGAATTTTGCTTCTAATTTACTTGATACCTAACGTACCTATGCGACCGTTGCGCGCGCTGGAATGATTCTAAAATTATAATTAGAACAGAACAAAAAAAATAAAATAAAGCCAAATGCTGAAAATGTATAAAGTACCACTTTTTTATTATTTAAGTGGCATCGCGGATGTCTCCCTAGTACCTACATAATGCATGAGACCGCATGCGACACAGTCGCGAGATTGCATGACCGCATTTACGGGAGACCGGTCGGAGGATCACAACTGAATTACAAAATTTTAAATCTTGCAACGATATTTTTCTGTACATCTCTATATAGAAAAATATAGCATAATACAGCTCTGAAGTGTAGCATTTAAGGCTTTGGTGTGAGACTCTGGTATTATGAGCGGGTTGCAATGACGGCGTCACAGTGCGCTTGAGCAGGACGAAGAAACAGGAAAAATATGTTTTTATTTATTTTAATAAATATATGGGTATATCGGTCACACAATTCTGATATCTGAAATAATTTAACAGTTTTTTACCACTTCTGATGCTCTTTAACTATGTCAAATGTAGGTGACATAAAATCACTTTTTCACTTCTCATGCCCGTTTAGTTCGTATTTTTGCTGTCTCTAGGCGACATAAAATGACTTATTCACCTCAGCACCTCAAACAGGCAGGTTTTGCTATGAGAAGTCAGTGAGCAAAATCGCATTTTGCTCACTCCGTGAGACAAAGTAACCTTTTTTTTTTTTTTTAAATGCTGTACAGTGTTGGGTCTACTCACTGAATTCCAAATATTTTAACCACAGAGGATTTGAACTTTACTTTGATCTGTTATTTCACTTCAACACGAAATAACGAGAGATAAGATCAAATGTGTTGATTACAATCTTAAATTAAATTTTTGGTATTAAAAATATATAGATACCTAATAAATTACATGACTACGAAATATTTTCAAAATGTAAATTTTCCCGAGCTTTTAATAAAGTACCTATGCAACCTCGTTGCACGAAAGCCGCTTCTATTGTTTTTTTTAATAAAAGAATTCCGTATACTGCCTCTACAGTTGGAATAAATATTTGTTAAATTGAATGATTTTTTAACAAATCTATTTATGTTTATGTAATATATAATTTAATTTGTAAATCTTAATAAAATTCATATTTAAAGGCTTAATAACATTTATAATAAAATATACGTTTATTGTTCAACCTTTTTAATGACCCCAAGATGAGTCTTTTTGCAGTATTAAAAAATAAGTGTGACATTAGTACAAGAAGTTGCAATGCATGTTATGAGTATGGGATTTGTATTGTATCTACTGGACACTTTTTTTATGGTTTTAAATGTTATTATTATATTTGTTTCCTAATAATCGGACTCTATTTAAAAAAAATGTGTTTGTTTTGTAAACAGGTAGGTATATGTGGTTTTATACTTATGTTACATTTAAATTATGTTCTCGCTGCTGAGGTGAAAAATTGTATGTGTCACACGAGACCAAATTTTTTTTGCATCTCGTGTATTTGAATCCCTTGCTGCTCTCAGGATTCTAACCTAGAATCACTCGCTCATGCTCGTGATTCAATTATAGAATCCTTCGCTTACTCGGGATTCAAAATCAACACTCGCAACAAAAAACAACTTTGCTGTCTTGTTGCACAAATAACTATTTGTGCTCTAGTGCATAAAGTAAAATCTTCGTCTAAGACCAAGCCCAAGGCAATTAGGTGTAAACAGCCACAAACAAAGAAGTTTCTACTATATTTTTTAATTATTTTTAATTTATATAAAACTAAACATTAATAAAAAAGGGTTTGGCGCGATAAATTGTCTTCCGCTCTGTTACAAATTACGCATTTATAACGGTATTTCTTTATTTCCTCGCTTTTGTGATGAAAAGTAGTGTTCAACTCGAGTGTAAATGATCAATTACACCCGCGAACTATAAACACCCTCGCTCGCTTTGCTCGCTCGTGCGCCTAAAATATCTTGGGTGTAATTGATCACTTACAACCCTTGTTTATCAATCTACTATTTATTCACCTTCCACCTTTTAGTTGGTAAGTACCAGGGCCCTAGAGGTTAGCAGTAGCACTAGTGGACTCACTCACGTGTGTCGTTGGTGGGCGGCGCGTCGGCCGGTCGCAGCTGCGCGTGCGCCGCGCTCGCCATCGCCAGCAGCGTCACCGTCAGCGCCAGCGCCGCGCGTCTCATCGCACCGACGTGTCCATTGTGACACTGGAAACAAATTACCTTTTAAATATACTGAATACGCCAACATTAGAACTGCAATTTTATAAATTACAAGAGAGAAGAAAAGGGAAGGCTATATTGCACGATCACTACAATGCAATGACCAGCTAGTTCCATACATAAAGCCTATCGTTACTGTCCTGACTAATAAGTTAGAGTTTAGAAAAGGGACAGTATTATTATTATTATTATTGCACGATCAGTTTTAAGTATTTTATTGTAATTATTTAATGAAAATGACTTTCTGCAAGTTTCTTGCGCATACTTCTTGGCAATGAGTCTTTCCGAAATGGTAGTTGACGTGTAAAAGTGCCCATTGCGGCCTATTTACTGAATAAATGATTTGATTTTTTTTGATTTTTTAAGTAAGTATATAATCTATCTGAGAAAATAACTCTAGTCGGTCTGTCTGTTACGTCTTCACGTTTGCACCGCTTAACCGATTTAAGTACATTAAATTTGATGTAAGACACATAGTTGAGACCCTGAGATCCAGCTTAGAATACTACTTTTATCCTGGAAATTAGTATAGTTCTCACGGGATAACAATAAACGAATTCTTGACAGCGAATAACAGCTACTTTGATAGGGTAATCTTTGAAACTAACCGAGGAACCAATATGCACAATATGCAGCCCTAAAAACAGTTTGTAAAAAAATATATTAGGTAAGTATATTATACTTTTGGGGATAAAATCGGGGCAATTTCGGTCATCGGACACGTTCAGAGTTTGGTTTAATATTGACTGAAGGATAAGTGTTTTCTAGAGTTGGGATAATATCGTCATAAGCAGGGCACACGGTAACTTTAATTGTGTTATGCACTCGTGGAATACAATCCCCAATGTTATGATGAGTGCGCAATCAGTGAATAATTTCAAAAATAAACTAAATGATCATAAAATCATCATAACTTAACGGTTCTCTATCGTTTGCCCGAATTTCATATGCCCGAATGTATCGTTTTCTAGAATTTTCATTTGCCATAAAGTAATTTGTTTCTGAAATAGTAATTTCTTCAGAGTTGATATTAAACTAACCTAACCTAACCTATTGCATTCTATATGATGACATTTAAAAAAATCCTGAAAACAGCCCGGTTCTATATATTTTATGGCAAACGTTGGTATGGCAAGTGAAATTCGGGCAAATGAAATTCGGGCAAGTAAAGGTAAACGTCACTTTACATCAGGTGAGATAGGGGTCAATCATGGTTAGCGTTATGTAAAAAAAAAAGAATGTGGCACCCCGATTCCCGGACATTACCATCTTACATAATCGCAGCACTGGAAGCGGCCAAATAATTATTTCCTTCTTCAAAGAGATATTGGTGATGTTGATCACTTTTACTGTCAATTTAGGTTTCGAAAAATTAAGATCACGATGAGCGAGGCGAGGTGTGCGTGCTAGATATAATTGCGACAACAACGCGAGATCGAGCCGCGGCAGTGGCCAACGAAGCGCCAGGATCTAAACATATTTTAGGAAATCATTAGACCCCTATCAGTGCTGGTGATGTAAGATGGTTATGTACCTGGAAAAAGGGGTTGGGGCCAGGCCAGGCACAGCCCCTGCTCAAGCTCAAAGATCATATTATGTATTAAAAAAACTAAGAATATGTATTATATATTTTAAACTAGCTTTTGCCTGCGACTTCATCCACTGAGATAAAGTTTGTGTTGTTACTCATTGATCAATCCCGTACAATAACGTAGAAAATTAAGTCCTCCCTATTGACTTATCCCGTAAGTTTCTTAGTCAAGTAAATGAAAAGAGCTTTACAAGACAAGATTTATGTAGTAAGTAGGTTGTCTAATTACTGTTTATTTTAATTTGTACATTAATTTTAATTGATTAATTGATTTGTTACTGCATGGTGTGCTGCTGCTCCGTGCGCGCGCTGCACACGCACGCCATGCACATGCTGCGGATTGCCAAGAGCGCAGTCAGCGGTATCGGCAATTTTTGAAAAAATATTAGTTTTTCTTTTACAAATATACAATTTTACTCGCAAATGTGATGAAAAACATTGTATGTCGCACGGGCGGTACTAGAATTACGAACATCGACTCATTAAACTCTCTCTCTCTCTCTTAGACTCTCGTTCGTAATATATATATATATTACGAACACATATAATCAGAATCTCGGAAACGGCTCCAACAATTTCGATGATATTTGGTATGTGGGGGTTTTCGGGGATGACAAATCGATCTAGCTTGGTCGTATATCTGGGAAAACGCTTATTATCGAGTTTTAGCCCGAGCCAAGCTCGGAAGCCCAGGTACTAACACATCGGGTAATACAGTGACTTGACAAATGCAAACAACATTTCAATTAAGGCAGACCTTTTGGCAAGCCGGAGAAAAAAACGCTAAGCCTAATCCATGAGATGGCGAAAGCTCCTACAAGCTTAATCAAACCGTGAAGACATTGATCTTTTGGATCGGTATTCAGCAACTCGACACTAATAACAGAAGTAAGATCACTGTAGGTCAATTTTATCAAACAATATTATACACAGTATACCTACTTAATATATATTAGTAAATAAGTTATTTAAACCTCCAATTAAGAAACTGGCCCATTTATATTTCACAACATAGGTATGTCTAGTTTTCAATTTATAATGAATTTGTTTTTAACCGACGAAAAAAACGGAGGAGGTTCTCAAGTCGACGCGTATATAATATATATATTTTTTTATGTATGACCACGCATAACTAATACCTTAAGAGTGATAGAAGCCCATCAGGTAAACGACTATAGGTCCACTCCTCCTGGCTCGCGCTGAGGCACCGACTTCAAACTGGTACCTAGATTAAGGTCGAACAAAAGGTATTATTTTTTGTTTTTCAGTTTTTTCAGCGGTTAAATTATTTTTGTTAAAAAGTTTTATAAGTATCTATTCTTTTATAACGGTTGAAATAGAAATAGAAATAGAAAATATTTATTCGCTAAACACACAAAAATAATAACGAAAATACAACAATATGCGAACTCGCGAAGCGGTCCCAGCTCAGCATAGTGTTGGCCGGGTAGGCCAACGCTGGTCTTCCGCTGCGACCGCTTGGCGCAAAACCGGTATCTTTAGAAAACCCATGTGACGCATCGCCAACTATCATTTAGCATTGGTGTCTCGTCAATAGACTTGTGCTCACCAATCCAAAATCGCCACGAAATAGGTCAACCATATATGAAAGAAAATTGGCAGCTGTACATGAGCTTAACACATATACTTACATAAATTATATGCTGATTATTTACGAGCCGTGGTCGTAAAAGAGACATGTATATAGTAAATTTTTCTGTCTTGATGAACGTGGGAAAGAAAAGACATGTTAAAAAAAATACAACCGAATATACGGATATATATGAAAACTTTTGCAGGTGGTAGGACCTTGTGCAAGGTCCGCCCGGATTGCTACCACCATCTTGCTCGCTAATCCTGCCGTGAAGCAGCAGTGCTTGCACTGTTGTGTTTCGGCGTGGAGAGTAAGACAGCCGGTGAAATTACTGGCACTTGAGGTATCCCATCTTCGGCCTCTAGGTTGGCAACGCATCTGCAATACCCCTGGTGTTGTAGATGTTTATGGGCGGTGGTGATCTCTAACCATTAGGAGACCCACTTGCTCGTTTTCCATCCAATCGAATAAAAAAAAAAAAAAAAAAAAAAACTAGGCCGACAAAATGGCACAATAAAAAATTCAAAAAAAATTTTTTTTAGGGTACCTTTCACGTACAGTGGGGGTGATTTTTTTTTCTCATCCAACCCTATAGTGTATCGTTGGATAGGTCTTTTAGAACCATTAGGGGGTTGGGGGTTAAGACAATTTATCGATTTGTTTGCGAAATATTCAACTTTAAAGTGCACATTTTCATTAAAATCGAGCGTCCCCCCTGTCCAAAATCTAAACCGGTGGGTGGAAAAATTTGAAAAAATTCAGGATGATAGTAAGTACATCAAACTTACAAGGAAAACTATAACGGATAAGTTTACTTGAAAACTATTAGTAGTTTAAAAGTAAATAGCAGCCTAAGGTATAAAATTTACCTAAACTTGGAAGATTGCGTATAAAATACGAAATCTATCGAAAAATATTACTTAATTGTTTCGTAATGGCTACGGAACCCCATTTTGGGCGTGTCGGACACGCTCTTGGCCGTTTTTTTTCTAATAATCTAATCGTAATTGTAATGTTCTGTTGTTTTTTTGTGTTGATTTAGAACTAGGTTTTATTTTTCTTATTGGTCTATGAGTATGATTTAGTCGAGTTATCTCAATTACACATTTTTACCTCAAGTATCACAGATTTAAAATTTTATGTACCTAGGGAATTGTTGCTAATTAATTTTTTCGGTGTATGTGATAGCTTTGAAAAAATTGGCGCTTTAATTTGATATCTACTTTTTTATGTCATACTCTAACTAACCAATAAATGATTACACTTTAGCTTTAGGTGATAGACATACCTAATATTTAACCTAATCCCTAAATACCTGATACGACGAAATTGATACTTTACTCGTGACCGTACTTCTTTATTATTTAACTGTACCTAAATGTTAGGTTAAGGTCACTTATAAGTGGGTGAGTAGAATCAATTTATCTTGCTTGTTTTATCACAAAACATATTCACCTATAGCTATTAAAATTGACGGATATTGGAATGCGGTATCCTGTTTTATGAGATTTTAGTAGATTCTAGATGTTTACGGATGATGTGGGTTACAAGGTCTGTCTCTAACAGTAGGAGCGGGTTTCGGGTTTGCAAATTAGATGACATTGGCATTCGGTAACTAACTGCGTTCACCGCTATCGCATTTGAATTACTCATATGTACCTAATACTCTTCGCCGTAAATGTGCTTATTGTCTTGTTATCCAGGAGATGACTTGCATCTAAACTGAGTGACTTTTAATAAGTACCTATATTTTGAGACTGCAATTTTATAAAGTTTGATGTGACCGCGACTTTAACTACAATTGCAGTAACAATGTATTTTTTGTTCACTTTATTTCAAACAATATGACCGGTACACGGAACGAATGCATATTATTCTTTTTTGTGGTCCGTAGTTACACAACAGAATTCGTAGTTAGAAATGAAAAATGAGACTACCAGTAGACCAGGATACAGGGCACCTAAACGCTTTATATGCCACTCGTAAATATTTTGTTCCATTAACAATAGAAGTCGTGCCTAAGAGTTTTAGGCGTTGGCGTCGGTATTGTCGGTAATACCTTTTGCAATACAAAAGGCACGCATTTTAACCTTGAAAGTAATCTTTTGAAGAGCGAGGCATGAACTGAATTGACAGCAGTTTCACATTAAGAATGAGCTACGCTTTATTTATTTGTAAACCTACTTAATATGATGAATAAACTGTAAAGTAAAGTAGAGAGCATTTACAAGTTGAAATGGCTTAATAAACTAGTTTCTTGAATTGGAATACCTACAAAACGTGTTCATTTTGGAGACTAGTTCATCCAATATGAGAATAACGCGAAGTTAGTTTATACATAATCGATTGAAACATCACATCCCAAATTACCTTCAACCAGTGTGACCGGTTCTTTTCATAAAGATCTGAATAAGATAGGTACGTGTAGAATAAGAAACCCTAAGATTTCAACATACCCTTTATGTTAGCCTAGTGTAAAGTATCGCACAATATACTTAGACCAGGAACAGGCTGTGTAGTGGGGATAGAAACGGGGCTACCGCAAACACGGCCGATGCGCGCGAGATGGATAGAGTAGGTAAGGCTCGGTGAAAGTTGCCGACAACGCGTTTGTGACGTACTATTCACGCAACTCATGGGCACGAGCAATTTACGCTACCATTCAACTCAGACCTCCCACGTCCCTTCCAACTCTATAAATGCCTCGCTGTTGATGATTTTCCACATGAACTTTTAGAGTTCAATGTATATTTGCCGTTTTAAAGATAAATCGACGGTCAAGGGCCCCGTCACCGGACGGCTGACCGGATCTGCCGGGAAGCATGCGGGCTTTTCGACCGCACAAAACATCCGGGACGAAAGTATATTTAACCTTATTAATGGCAAACTAAGTGAACATATTATTATGTTTATGAAGTGACATTATGGTTCTACATAATGGATCAATAATTCTAAGGGCGTTTCTCGCTTGTTGGCTTTTTTTATTCTTCGACCAGGTATAAAAAAAAGATTTTCTCAGAACTCATCATTGATGATTTTTCTAGATTTTGACAAGTACGTCTAAAATATTAATTAGATTATAATAAAAACAAAAATGTAACGAAGAAGTTAATGAGAAAATTATAAACGAAATTCCTAAATGTATATAGAAGCGCTGACACTGTAACGCGAATAGGCAATACGAGAGACAAGTAATAGTATACTCGTAAGTAAAGGTTGCTACACTCTAATCAAAGCCATCCGATGGAGTAAGATATGTAAAGGTAAGAATTTTTTATTGATTGAGTAGGTACTTAAACTCTGATCGTTGATATACTCATATTTTCCAAGGTTGTGTGTATGAACTATGTGTATAACAATTACTTTGCACAGCTGCGGTTTGCAAATTAGCAAACGTAGAGTTACATGGTTTGGATTAGTTGTTTGGGCTTTAAAGAAGAATTTTTGATTGAAAAATATGTTTGATAAATGTCTAGATAGATTTTATTAAATTCACATCAATAACAGTACTTAGTGATTACAGAAATCACAGCAATGACAATGTGCTTGGGGCCAAGTCTTCCATTTTGAGCATTTCTTCATTTACAATTCTGAAGTACTCCTGCTCAGCATCAGCTTCGATTTCTTCATCGTCAACTATTTCCAGATTAGATGATTTCGGTGACGAAGGTTCTTGTATTTGTTGTTCTTCTTGCATTCTTTGTTTCAAATGTATTTCCCGTAAACGTGCATCCAAATAATGCTCCCTTCTGGATTCTCGCTCATACGTCTGACTCATAAGTTGTTTATCGTTTTTACCTGGAAGAGCCATGTTCTCTGAAACCTGCATTAAATAAGTAGACCCTTTTGTACTTCCCACAGCCACTAAGTGGCCGTCCACATGAGGGGTTACTTTTGTTAATGCTTGATTGGATACTTTTAACAAAGATACAGGCTCTCGATATTTGCGCAGAAAATCCCAGTAATACAAATATCCTCCTTGACAAACAACCATGTAGCATGAATATCTTAAAGGAGCCCAAGCAACATCAGATACTTGGTGGCGATAAGGTCTTGTGATTATAATAGGAGCAGTACGGACTTCTTCGCTCCAAACATTAACAGAATACTCCCCGCAGGTCACGAACATCCTCAGTGTGCATGGACTTCGATGCACCGCTCGGACCGCACCAGGATGAGCTTTCCAATGTGATGCCATAACTTCAGAATGTTCCCTTCCCATGCGATTAACATTAATTACTAAACCAGTGTCGGTTCCACAAAGAAATTTCGTGGGAAGTCCAGAGTTAAAATCCAAAGAACTGACACCTTCAGCGTTACTAAGCATTGGTTGTTGTCCGGGTGATAAATTCACAGACATAATAAGCTGATCCAAAGGTTTAGAAAGGTTTCTCAGATCCCACCAGTAACAACAACCATCTGAAGATCCCGTAAAGAATTCAGTATTTGTTCTTGAATGTACATAAAGTAATGCGGAAATTGGTTCAAAGTGGGAGTTAAACACAGAACTACTTGAAATGGCTTGTGTTCCACTACGAATGTCGAAGACGTTTACGGTTCCGTTGTCGAGCCCTGCGATTAATAGCGCAGGATTAGAGGGCGAGCACGCTAATTGGCCACAGGGGACATGGGGTATTATCTCGTTTTCAGGTTTAGTTTGTCTTGTGATATCCCATAGATAGCATGCTGTAGATCCCTTTTGCGTAGATTTTGGGGACCACTCTTTATAGCTATAAGACACGGCTAGCTTTGATTGTTTTTCGTTAGTCCAAGCAATACTCGACACTGGTCGATTAAATGGATCTCTGAAGACATTTTCTTCCCGTATATTGTAGGTTTCTACCGGCGACTGTTGGTTCATTTCAGCAAAGTATGTTTCGTACATATTAATTGCGTTGTTTTGATCCAAATAGTGGCGAATTTGCGGTGAAAGGGACATTACTGCATGAACGTAACCATCGTCATGCATTACGCGACGCCGATGTCGTGCTACATGATCCTCATTGTCGGTGTGGATCTCACGGGGCCATCCTCCTTCCGTGTGATTTATTCCTGTCTCATGTAAAATCACTTGCTTGGTGTTTGCATCATGCTCCGCCTGTGGTAGGGTTGCCTGCACCTGACGATGGACGGGGTTGCGGAGGCAATATAAATTTTGTTGACTTTTATCCGGGTTTATTGAATCTAGCACTTGTCCTGGTACTAATTGGAATAGTGGTTGCTTACCGAAATCTTTCCTTTTCTTAGTGTAAGAGTAAGTTGACTGAGAATAGTTCGGCATAATCAATATATAGCCTAGCTACGAGGCCTACGTAATCAACGATTACATACAAATGTCAGAACAATTATAAAATCAACAAGGTCATGAAACGGTTTGTTTCAATAATGAAATTAAGGCAGTGGCGTCACAATCGCGTCATTGTCGCCATATGTGTCCTTGCATTAATGATAAATTAATCACAATAACTGGTATTCAATTTAATAACAATTAGAGGGAGCATTTTATATATTGCGTACTAAGTCAATAAGGTGATCTTAATATTAATTAAATTTTGACTCTAAAATATGCACTGTTAATAGGAACAAGTTCCAAGTAAGCTAGCATTCGGACAAACCAGCTTCAGTTTATCTAATACTTTGCTTAATTAAGTACATATTTAATGCCTTATAACCTTGTTGTCTGAGGGTCTCACGTTGTCTAATTAATTTGTTTCAAAACTGAGAATGGGTCATTTACGACTGGATTCATCTAAGATTTTAAAATGCTAGTAATTTTGGTGTCGGTTGCGGCATTGTTTCGTACCAGGAAATGTCGCAAGCGCATAATACAGGTAGGTATGTTGCGGTTGGCATTAATATGCATTGGGAACACATAAGGCAGGTCGGCATACCACACAAAGGTGCGAGATTGAGATGTGACATTTGTGCTGATCTCCACTTTGAAATTAAATGAAATGAATGTTTACTCACAGAACATATTATGGTAGAAGGATATGGTTTGATCTAAATGACCGCTGTTGGCAACATTAGTGAAACCTTTCCTACCTATTTCAACACTTACTAAAAAGCTTATTCGAATAGATACGGTTCATTTTACCTAATGATTTGTAAAAATGTTTTGATTTTAGACCAGACATTAATTAGTAACGGGTAAGTACGTAAGTAATTAATTATAAATCATCAATGACACACGTTTTTTTTAATTACACTAATAATTAAATAAATGCGAAAGTAACTGCCCGTCTTATTATTTGTCTGTGTTTGTTAACTCTTTACGATTAAAAGACATGTAGGATAATTTTATCCCGGATAATTGCATAGCTCCCGCTGGATGAAAAACGCCATTTTTTTATGGTCTAGGGGCCAAACAAGCAAACGGATCGCCTGATGGTAAACTATTACCGTCGCCCATGAACACCTGCAACACTAGAAGAGTCACAAGTGCGTTTCCGGCCTTTTCAATGAATACAGGACGTTGCCGATAACATTAAGATTTCATTATAGGTGGGCTTATGGTTTTTTTTATCTGTAAACAATGCAATACGCAATGCAACTAATCGCACAACTGCAATGCCGTCGAACCCATAAAATAGCGAAAACTTACTTTGTTCCTAACCATAAAAAGGTAAACAGCGTAGGCCGTAAATCACGACGCAATTTCACATGTCTCACAACACCATATTACACCATTGAGTGTCATACAAAACTTAATCACGACACAGCACTTTTGTTTTGAATTTTCCACGCGAAAGTTTAAACAGCGCGCGCGTGGTGACGTGCGCTGCGCAGGCGTTTCCCCGATGACTGCGTGAGTTGAGTGTCGAGTGCTGCGCGCGCGCGCGAGTCGTGACGGGTAGAGAGCGAAGAAGTAGCCGGTGCTGTGAACGACTGGTTCGGGTTTGCGCTTCCTAAACATCAACACACTGTCTTGACTTGATTGACTCGTCAGCGGAATCTTGAGGTGGATTTCCTAATTCGGTGGCGCGTTAATGTTGAGATATTAACAATAATATGACTATACATAATGTTATACAGTTTCGTAAATAACCGCATGTCAATAAAAAATATAAAATAAGCTAACATTACTGCTTATTAAGCTTAAATCTGCGTTTATACTTAATTAATTTAGTTTGGCAAGTTCAGAGTAAAATTAAAATACATAATACTTTACTAATCATAAACAAGTAGGTATCAACATCACACCGAGCTACGATACCTACCTACTTAACCGCGTTTTTAGAAAATAGTAACGGAATGACAAATAGTGGGCACCAATAAAATTAAAATGGTGCCACCGCCACCATCAACACGACGTTTATTTTATTTTGTCATCATAATCACAAAATAAATGTACCTACCCACATCACATTAAGCGAGTAAAACTACACATTCTAAAGCAATTGTCAATGTTTTGCAAAGGGAAAAGCTTGGCAAAGTGGGGCAAGTTAGAGGTGGTAATGGCGTAGTCACGACACGTCGGAGTCAACTGGGTAACTTACATTGCAATAAAACACTGGCTGAGTGAGGTCCACTTGAAGTAAGTACATGGTGGTAATTATAATGCTTGACTAATTATGCAGACTTATCTAGGTTACCCACAGAACGTAATCTCTGGGTACATAGGTAAGGAAAAACCACCTGACTATCCTGATCTTTGAATTAATATGTTTTGGAAATAAATAATGCAATGTTGTTGCAATCTGTTGGTTAGTAATGGTATTGCTAGGCCTATACAGTGTTCTGTTCTGTACCTTCACTCAGCCAAACAAAAGCACGGGTTAGGTAGGTACTTGTTCATTTCATCTACCTGCGAGTTTAAGCACCTTTCCTATTGTTTCGATATTTAAACGTATCTTAACTTCGCATTATGAGTAAATTTGCGGTCTTTTCCAAGATAAATATTTTAAAAATTTATAAATATATAAGTAGGTAATTCCCAAAATACTCATGAGATATTAGCAATATTTTGTAAGAAATTTAACAACTAGTGTACTGGAAGTACGGCAGTGATTTTGAATACATATAAGTACGTACAGTCACCAGCACCAATATCTGACACAACAAGCGTGCATAAATATCTCATACGACATACAATACGACTCTATTTTCTAGGGCCGGAAGGACGTGTCAGATATTTTTGCACGCTCCGCTGTGGCAGATATTTTTGCTGGGTACCTACCTATTTTTGAAATCAAGTGCGTTAAGGAACGAATGCCAATATTTAATACCTTTGATGTTTGAAATCGATAATCGATGATGATAGTGGATAAAATACGACGTAAATAACGTTGAAAAGAAGTTGAATTAGTAATTAAAATGTTAATGAAAAACTAAATTAAAATTTTACTTACTACGAAAATGTTCCCATGGTCCAGTATTTTAAGGGGCAAAGATGTGACAATGGCATAGAAAGCCTCACCTTCATTTGATTTCTAATCTTTTATATCGAAATTGGTCAAGGCATTTATTTGAGAGCTACAAAATATGCAGATAAGAGGACGGAACTTTAATTACCTGAAGTCAAGCTCAAAAGTAGCTAAACGCTTAAGTGTTTTCTACTTTAAACATTTTGAAACGTGTTAAACTGTCCTAGTATTATTTGCTAAACAAAACATTAAATTGTTGAACTCCTTTTCAGCTTGACTGTACTTGCGACTTTAGTAGGTCTTTGTTTTGATTTGGCTCTATTCCTTTCACATATTCAATATTGTCAAGCTGTTCTCGCTCTAAAAACCTTTTGTGACGGGCTTCGTATTTATCGAAGGCATTCTATCCTTTGGAACATTTACCGGATTTGTTTGATACATTCCAATAGCAAGAAATATTCTCGATAACTCATATATTTTTGCTTTAGGAGACAATATGCGTGCAATTTTAATTACGGACAATTAGCAAACAGTGAAGGGTTGACTAAACGCAAGCAAGCGTTTAATTGTGGTTAAGAATCAACCGGCTTAATTGGTCATTATCGTTAAACGGTCGGAAAGATCGTTCCTTGAGTTGATTACCAATTGACCCGGCTGGCCTTGCGTCACAGAGCACCAGAGCAGAGCTGCAGAGAATTATGATATCTGTTTATGAATATCACTTACTGCGACACGAAAAAGTCAGCTATCTTGACCTTTGTTCTCTACTACTCGTTACTCTACTCGTATTTTACAAATTAGACCTGTGATCTATTTAACTACGTACAACTAGAATGTCTGAAACTCCGGACTTGTCGGTTTTCTTCGTTTTCCTTAAGATTCATGTGAAAGAAAAAGAAAACCGATCTTCTCTTTGAGTTCCGTACGAGATTACCAAACTAGTTTAATAAAATTTTACTTAATGTAGGACAAAAATTTAATAAATTTAGGCATTGTTTCTTGATCTTCAAGTAAAGGTGATTCCAGCAAAAACATGGTGGAAAAACGTGCCAAGTCTTGATTGCCCATAAAAAGTAGTGAAATCCATCTGTGAAATTACATTCCTCTCAATTTACCAGGAGCTTCACGGTGAAGGGAAACATAGTGAGGAAACCTATAATGGAAATTTAGTGGAACGTATATACTCGTAGGTGGGGAGTGCGGCGGCTTTGAGTACCTACGAAATATTTTTTTCTTCTTTTAATTTAGATTTTTTATTTTTATGGACCATTACAAAGCCTAATTGGGTAGGTACCTTAAGTTTTCTGGGATGGTCCATATTATATTTTTTATCTATGTAGTCTTATAATATAGTCCTGTAGATAGTTTTTTTCACTTTCCGTTTTTTTTTGTAAAAATAAATTGAAAATTTATTTCGGCAAAACACACGTTTAGGTTTTGTGTTTGTGCCTTGGTCTGTTTGATTTAAAAAAAAAGGTCGGACTGACAGCTGTCAGTTGTCAAATGTCGCCATACTTGCCATACGTAGGTACCTAACGTGTGTGTAGGTGTGTGTGTGTGTGTGTACGTATGTGTCTTTGTACGACATTTGACAACTGACAGCTGTCAAAACGACCTCTTTTTTTAAAATCAAACAGACCAAGGCTCACTTCCTATTAATTCCACAAAACGTGTGGTTTGCCGAAATAAAGTTTCAATTTATTTTTACAATAAAACAGCAAGTTAAAAAAATATCTATCTACAGGAATGAGCTTCATTATAAATCTACTATCGATAAAAAATATAATATGATCATCCCAGAAAACTTAAGGTACCCAATTATTCCACTATACACTTATGTAGCCTAGTGCTGCAAGACAAAGTCGTGAAATTATGCCGAAATGGTTCGAGAAAAGATGTTACGGCGGTTTTTACCTTGTGCTCGACTTGACTGACAGTGGCACTGCCGTGCCCCCAGATTAATTAATTTGTGCTGTGACTTTTAAAGTTTCGACAAAAGGTGTAAACAAATGCTAATATAATACAGAATCTGTAAAATAATGTAATTTTACATAACATTTCATTTGTAAATGACGCTGTGGACATACGCAATAATGAACGTTTAATTAATTTAATCACTAATTGAATCACACATCTATCGCATCGATTTGCACATAATTTAAACAACCGATTAGTCACGTTTCAGTGCTGTTTGGTTTGCTCGATGTCCATATCGTGAATAAAACTGGATTTACACTTTATTAGTACGCATTTATGTGACAAGTACCCGGGCGACCGAGTTCTTGCTGAAACTCGAAAACACGTGTTAAGACCAAGCTAGATCGATTGTTCCCCGTAACATTTCATCGAAATCGTTTTGGCCTTTCCAGGATCCCAGATATACGGGGAGTCTCTGAACATGGGGCTTTAGATCCCAAGGCTCGATTCTACTCGCATAACTGAGCTACTTTTGCTCAGCAACTTTTTAAAAGTATGATCATTGTTAATGTAATTTTTTCACACAGATCAAAATGTAATTTTCAAAGTATTCGACAAAAAAAAATTCAGCACTGACAATTTTTTTATGTAAGAGATGTCGAATAAATGTCAAAAACGAATTAAAGTAGGTAGGTACTTACCAAGAGACAGCGTGACACCGCCATGTGCAATAAGTAGGGACACCCATTTATCGACTAAACTTTGAAGATCAATAAATTATCTATGATAATGATAACTTACTAATTTTAGAAATAAATAGACTAAAATTCCTATATTATCCACTGTTTGTCTCTAATCATTATTTTGAAAATTTTGAATGATTTTGAAAATTTTGTTAAATAATTGATTGACCTACGACCTATGCTTATGCTTTTTCAGGGTTCTGTACCCAAAGGGTGCCAAAGGGACCCTATTACTGAGACTCCGCTGTCTGTCTGTCTGTCTGTCTGTCACAGGGCTCTATCTCTTAAGCCGTAAAAGTTAGACACTTGAAATTTTCACAGATTATGTATTACTGTGGCCGCTATAACAACAAATACTAAAACTAAAGTAAATTTACAAATTAAAGGGGGTCCTCATACAAGAAACGTGTTTTTTTCAGCGTTTTTTTGTTGTTAGACGTTATTAGCCGTTGCTAAGACGACCGAGTCGCCTAGCAACGACTAGCTATTTCGGTTGAATATTTACCTTTTAAGTTTGCGATTTTAATGATGTTTTATAAAAGCTTCGATAATATAATATAGTGACTGTCTGATTGTGTGGTTTATTCGTTTTTGTGCAAAATTAATAAAGCAATTTATGAACCACAAACCTCAATGAAACCAACTTTGATAAAGCGCTCGCCAAATCCACACCGTAGGTATAATCACTATGTTTACCTATTGTTGTTTACACTAAAAAAATCATACTAAGTATTTAACACTATTTACAAGGTTTAATACAGTTTAAAATTTATTCACACTAGTCGAGCTTCTTATTATTTAATTACACAACATACGAAGTCCACTGAATTTCCCGCGAATGAACCAAACTGACAGCTAATTTTTTTTTCTGCTGCTGCGCATGGCAAGAGTCTGAAGCGCTATTCAGCCTCCGAGAGGGCGACAGCCAAAGAGGATGAGAATTAAAAATTGTTTTTTATTCAAAATACTTGCACCTAGTGCTTACGTTTTGGTGATATGTTTTTATTAACTTGTAATGTAATGTAACTAGTTATGTTTGTTCGGGTGGAATTAATATTAATTTGAAGTGGATATCTTCAACCGATTGAGCTGAAATTTTGAATGCATGTATAAATCCGATGACAATGCAATATTATTATGACGTAGAGCTGATCTGATGATGAAGTTAGATTTCGACAGATAAACCGTGCTCGGTTTAAGTTCGCTTCCTATGCTACTCTTATTTTGAACTATTATTTTATTTATTGTATAAATAAAAAATAAAATAAGATGTTGGCCATAGGAACTCTGTAATAAAACGACACGACTGCATCGATTTTGGTCTCATTTGATTCGTCTTGACGACTACCTACTTTGGTAACCAGGGGCAAAAAGTACCGCCAGCAAAAAAACATGTATTAGATTTTTTTACAAAAAACTATTACTGAACTATTTGTTTTCAAAACATTGTACGGAGGTGCGGAAACCTTCGTGCGCGAGTCGCTCGCACTCGCACTTGACCGATTTTTATTTACTTTCCTTGTAGTTCAAATGAAAAGCAGTGTTCAACTCGGGAAAAACATCAATATAACACTTGAAATATGTAAAGTTATCTCGTGTGATATTGGTTCTTTTCCTCCCTTGTTGAACAATCTACTATTTATACCTACTCTAGTTAATAAAGTAAAACCTTCGTCTATGACTAAGGTAAATGTATACTAGTCCTTTCTTCTTTCTGTAAAAAGGGTTGCCTGGAAGAGATCGCTATATGGAAGAGAGATGTATTGCGATAAGGCCGCCTATTGCTTACCTTGTAATTTTCTCTCTGTGTATCTGTTTTCTGTATCGCTTACTATTTCTGGTGTACAATAAGGAGTCTTTGTATTGTATTGTAATCAGGTGTCAACAGCCACAAACAAAAAAGTTTTATTTTATATGAAACAAAAATCAATCAAATCTATTACAATAAATAAATGGGTAAAACTAATAATTAGTAATTATATAGCAATGCATGAAAAATAAAAGGTACCTACGAGTAGTAGTAAGAAGTAAGTAAGTAGTAGTAAGTCAGTGAACAATTGTTTCCACTGTTGCTATTTCATTACCTCTCAATAGAAGTGAAAAGCAGTGTAAAACTCGAGCATTAAACCCATTTTCCCCTCGACGTGTCTATCCACTGTGGCTATATGAGCAAAGTATGAACATCTGAGACAGAGTCGATCTGGGTGGAGAAAGGTTGGAGAGGCGGGTTGGAGGTTGGATGCCCAACGGTGGGCGAAAACGCGCTGAAGAAGAAGAAGAAGAGATGAACATCTCAGGTAAACGGGCTCGTTTTATGCTCTTGTTGCACAATCTACTATTTGCGACTCGCGGGTGACTTAGCTCTCTTTGGGACTCTATACTATCATGGGTAACTAAGGAAAAAGTTTTAATATAAACAAGCATAATTCAGTGGTTTCATTCAAAATAAAAGCGGAACCCGAAGGAAACTGGTTGGGCATGTTTACATGCACGTCATTATTTTTGGCCAGTTTCCTCATGTACTTACATAAGTACATAACAAGCGTAATTTAATTACTTACCTACAGTAGGATTACATCTACATTAATAAAGTTAAATACCGCAAAAAAATGGACAGTTAAAATGTGTGTTAAAAGATAAGGGCTACTTCAAATTTTAAAGGTAGGTAGTACCTAATGTCCCTGCAGTATTAGAGGGTCATGACACTCATGACATGAGCATACCATAGCCGTGCAGCGAGGGAATGACGCAAGCATGCTAAGCACGATGCACCGGGTCGGTAGGCGAAATACAGCTTAGACATTTTTTAATCTACATAATTGTTATCGTTTCATTTTATATATACTTTATTATGTTTGATAATCAATAAATGACTGAATGAATTATTTTGAAATATTAAGTAAGAATAATTTATTAAGCCAATACCTACTTATTTGCTGTTGCCATTCTTTTTATTTTTGGACAGTAAATTGAAGCAGAAATTTATATAACTATACTATACCATACTGAGTAAAAAGGTAGGTAGGTAGGTAGGGTAAGGGTCAATTTTTACTTTAAAAGTTTAAAAAGTAACTCGTTAATATTTTTATTAAACTAAATACATTATTACGTAACTAGATCTAGTATTAAACATGACTTTGGTGCTTAATCGTTAACCTAAGTGGTGTCGACTACTGAATACTTGGACAGGTGTCAAGAACGGTTTTAACAATATAGGTACGTTTCTTATTTCTAGAAGAAATTTACCTTATGGTAACGCATCGGTCGTAAGCAGGTGTGTGTGATTCTGATCAATACGAGTAGGTAGCTTTTAAAATTGAATATTGACATTGGTTAATTTATACTAAAGAAAACAGAGACAATGGGTATCTGTATCATCTTATTGATGGTCTTCGCACAAATGTGAAAGAATTCTTTGCCAGCCAAGTACAATGGACAATGGAACGTGCCGACCGGACAGCCGGCGATCGTCATAAAGAGGCTCATTGTGAAGTAAGCCTCGTTATAGTCATCGTGAATATATTTATTTTTCATGACATTTGACTGAATAAACTTTCTAAAATCAATTTTGACTATAATAGAGTAAACGATGAGTTTTTTCGTTGGTACGCACATTGTTCTTTTCATGAATTTGCATTAATAATTCTAAATAAATAAGAAGTTACCGTAATCAGTTACGAGGGAGGTGAATATCCTTTAGTGATTACATTTGATTTTTGGTGCCATTTAGATCAACTTTTGCTAATCAAAAATCCTCACACACGATAGAGACTGACCTCGATGACACCAAGAGTTACTCGTATCTGTTGACGTACCGTCAATCGTCACTGGTCAAGTTTATTTATATATTTATTTATTTACATTCGATTGCTTACCAATATGTAGTTTGTTTGGTGGTAATTGGTAGGTATTTGAAGTGTGTCATACATGTCCTCTTGGGAGGTAATAGTAGTTCTTGTTATTATTGTTGTTATTTATTAAAACAAAAAAAATATAACATTTATTTACATTTTTTTTCTTTTACATATATTTTTTGTCTTTATTCACAAAAAATAACGACAAATAGGTAGATAGATAATTATGGTCAAATTCAGAACCCACCTACCGGAGGGAATAAAGTTCACACTGTCAATATTACCAATTCTAGTAAGTAATTATTATTTTAACTTTAAGTAGGTTTAGCTACTTGCATAATTAAATGTAAAAAGTACTGGCTAACTTACTTATCGACGTCAAACCCAAACCCTGGATCTAGACAGCTGAACTTTTACTTGGACTTCGAAATTCCCTCTTTTTATGGAGACTAGAACGTGGATGTATTTTGAGATATTTCCATGGGATGAGACTTCTGCGCTTTAAAAAAGCCACTGGCTTAAGCTAGCTAGCATAACCTGAAACTGATTTATAAGAGTGTTCAATTTATTTTCTTCCATCTACCTATTTTTCTCGCTGTCGTGAGGTGAAAAATTGTGTGTTCCGCTCGGCTGTAAAGTTGTTTAGCATCTCGTGCCTTTGAAACCCTCGACTACGCTCAGGATTCTAGATTTCTTCGCTTGCTCGGCATTCAATATAAGCACTCGTGCCAAATAGTTACTTTCCGGCCTTGCATAACAAATAACTATTGCTTGCATGTACGAGTATGCTGCTGTTTTATTCCTACCAATATGCGGATGCATTTCTTTTGCAACACGAAGGCGCCCTAAGCATTACTACTGTCTTCCCACATTATAGGTATGCCGTAGTTCTTATTACAATGTCAAAATACGCATCTTCGTGGATGGCACTAGGTATAATATTCCATAACGGAGCCAGGCGTGGGCCATACGCGAAATAAGCCGATATTGCCGTCTTAAAATCTATTGTTTTTCTCAGGTATGTTGTGCAATGCGTATAAAAATCGTGAGATTTTGGTTTTAATCTTCTGTAAGTCCTTTTAACCATGCGCAGGATGCTGTTGGGGCTGGCCTGCCACCCGCTTGCGCAAACTCGCAAAAAGGTCATCAATATGTGCATCGGCGAACATCCCAGATACGCTGCAGAAGCGGGGCAGCCTTATCAACACCCGGAACGCCTACCGGTACCTATAATGCGCACATAAACTGCATGTGTATAAAGATAAAGATGTACAAAATGCTCTAAAGAATTTGTACTAAGAATTTATAGATGAAAGAAAACAACAAAGAGAAACGTTTTTCGCAATTTATAGCAGGTAATATTAGTAGCTATCCCTTAGCTAAGTCAGACCCGCCGCTAAAAACTTAGTTGAGGTCAATGGCAACGTAATTCGGTACAAGCTTAGTAGGTTTTATGAAAAAAATATTTATGTCAGCACATCAACCGTTCATTTATCTGCGGGAGATTATTTGTTTTTAAAGCCAGACAAGTCGCAGGTTAAAATCTATACCTTTTTATTTTTTACCCAATTTTTGAGGACACAAAGCTTGTGTGAGACCTATTTCTATTCGGCAGAGCATCCTGCCAATTGACCTTGTAGTCCGTGCCTCGTAATTGGACCTTTGTAGCCTGAATCGATTCAATAATATGTTCGCCAGCAATGGCACGGGCCTAACGAATGTATTCTTGGGCACATACTACCAACGACCTAAATTAAGTAGTAAAGCATCTTTAGGAGTAGGTAGGTAAGGAATTTAATTACCATTTTTTATTTCCGAACATTTTGTCGCCAAGTAGTTTTGTAAATTTCGCCGTGAAAGTTAAACTTGGGTAAGTAGGTACTAAATAAAATTCGATTCGATTCGGATTCGATTCCCATCGCTAATATTTCGTTTCCGGCATCCATTTTTTCGATGTTTTAATTACGTTATACCTATTTAAAAACAAAAACTTTAACGGAAATACCATAAAATTAAATACAAAAATCGGAAAGTAAAATTTTGCAGTTAAAATTTTGTTAAAATGTCCGCCCAGATTGCTACCACCATCTTGCTCGCTAATCCTGCCGTGAAGCAGCAGTGCTTTCACTGTTGTGTTTCGGCGTGGAGAGTAAGACAGCCGGTGAAATTACTGGCACGTGAGGTATCCCATCTTAGGCCTCTAGGTTGGCAACGCGTCTGCAATACCCCTGGTGTCCCTGGTGTTGCAGATGTTTATGGGCGGTGGTGATCTCTTACCATCAGGAGACCCACTTGCTCGTTTTCCATCCAGTCGAATAAAAAAAATGCTTGAACACGAAACTACCGTGAGACTCACTCATATTAAATGATATTGTAACATGTCGAGTCGAGCTAAACTCGATTTAAGACGTGAGTTACAATTAGATAGTGGTGAAGATAAATTATGGTTTTTCATGGGACAATAAAATTACTTAATCGACTGGCTAAATAATTAAGTTAGCAGTTACCACGTTCCAAGTTTAATATGTACCTACGAGTATACATAAGATAAGCGTTGCGAAATTGCCTGGACGTCCGTACGCACATATTCTGCGGAAATGTATTTCAGTTTTCATTTATTTTATTTTCGCAATACCGTTACACTTCATTTCGCTGATACCTACAGCAGATTAAACTCTCGATTGCATATTATGCCTTTGAATTGCAATGGAGTAAGGGATTCGCATACTGCACTCGTGGTTCGTATAAGTACCTATTTACTTTTGATTAAATAAAAATCCTTTACTTACAGCGATTAAAAGTTCTAAATGACAACAAAACGGATAACTCACGTCTGAAATCGAGTTTAGCGATATAGAAGTTGAAATAATTAACTAATAATTTCCGTACCTGGGCGACCGAGTTTTGCTCGGGCTATTACTCGATAACAAGCGTTTCCCTAGAGATAAGACCAAGCTAGACCGATTTTTTAGCAACGAAAACCCCTACATACCTAATTTCATCGAAATCGTTGGAGCCGTTTCCGAGATCCCCAATATATAAATATATATACTACATCTTAACAGCAACTCTTAATTGGCATTAAATTTCACCAATCTGAAATATATGCTAGTTTTTTCTTGAACTTCAAGAGATGAAGCGCGATCGGATATTCAAAAAACCTTGTATCTAATCATCACTTTCGAGTGAACCGCAAGAAAAGCAACCAGCTCCCGCGTCGCGAAAATGGGTCGCCTTCCAATTGACAACATATGATAAATGGTTTCCTAGTACGAGGAATGAACTTCGCATAAATCACACAAATATTGTGCCACCTATCAGCTGGAGACATGGAGTATTGATGCGCGTTGATAATGGGAAACTCGGAAACTGCGGTTATCTTGCTTATGGCGTTTCATTTGCACGATTGGTTTTTATGACTGTGCATAGTTATCAGTTTCTGGCCGTTTCATGGAATTAGGGTATGTTTTCCAGTTATAACAATAATAATAATAAATTTCTTTATTTAGGCATTTTTTTTAAAACCCATACAATTTACAGTTAAAAATTAAAAATCACAATCAATACATGTGATAGATAGGTAATCAATTATCATTTAATTCGTTTAGCCTATACACGTCCCACTGCTGGGCACAGGCCTCCTCTCAGAACAAGAGGGCTTCAATTCATTACATTACATTACATCATAATCCTGAATTAAATAAATAAACAAACAAAAAGTTAGATTAAATAATTAAAATAGTAAAATTAACATGCAATTAAAATTAAAATTAAAGTTACAATTAACATGTCACTGAACCATTACACGCGCAGGATCGAAATTTCATTGCCAAAGTAGCACAGCAGTAGCAGTAGCAGTGTTATAGTAGGTATCCTACTAGTATTAAAAATGCGAAAGTTTGTGAGCATGTGTGCGCGCACGTATGTGTTTGTGTGTGTATGTGTGGGTGCGTGTGTGTAGGGGATCGGGATAAAATCTCGAAATCGGAACCGCTATGATTAAGTAGAGCCATTAAATTTGGCGCGAGTGTTTCGTAAGACCGCGATGTAATTTTATTTATGTAAAAACGTATTCAATGTACGAGTAAGAACATTGTTAATGGTCTGACAGCACAATTTTCATTCAGACACAACGGATCGTCACAAGTATGGTATGTATAAGCGTTTCATTAGGATAATGTTTCCTTAACTTGGGTTCAATTGTTTTAATAGCTCTGTTAAGATAGCAATTCGAGAAACTTGCGCTGGTGTCTAAAGAAAATAAATAACATTATCATCATTTCAGCTTATATACATTCCCACTGCTTCGCCCAGGCCTCTTCTCAGATTGAAAGGGCTTGGATTGTAATTCCCATGTGGGCCCAACGCGTATTGGAAACTTTACACCATTGAATTTTCTCGCAGGTGTGTGCTTCACTGTGAGCTTATGATAAAATTTCAAATGTAACTTCGCACATAAGTTTTGAGTTGCTAGCCCGGGTTTGAACCGTGAGATTTGTTTGATTGGATGACTTTAATAATGATCTGTTTAAATTTAATTCATGTTTAAAAAATAGACTGTGAAACAGTAGGCCGTTACTATCTGCAGCTAACTAGTTGATGATTTCTTTGGAAACCGATTTCAGTACAGTCATAAAAAGTTTTTTTTGGGGTTGAGTCGCCTTAAGTGCCAAAGACACTAAGTCCTTGCTTTTGTTTACTTGTTTTTAGTTCTTACATTTTATATGACGTACTGGAGATAGGGGCGTGCAGTCGGCAAAAAAATCCATTATGGACGATCCAGACAGCGCCGATGTCTCACCGGCTAAAAAACCCGGCTGCACGTCCCCCACTCCCTGAAGGTCATAAGCAGTTGATAGGCAATTAGATGTATAATATTACTAATGTTACAAATACAAAAAGAAGCTTGCCCGTTTCACAGGTGACCATAGGGCTGGCTCTTTCCTCGATCAACGTATTGGTATTGCCTACGACGAGGAAACGCGCGCTGCCAGCCTTATGGGCACCCTGCCCAATACTGCGACTTGGGTGATATTTGCCAATATAGTTTTTTCAGGATTAGGGTAGGTAAGTTAGTTTTACTTCTAATTTTATTTCTTTTTGTTAATTATTGTATATACTGTGTATTATTTATTAAATAAATTTTAATATAAAAATATGTTGGGAAAGACTTAAGTATGCACAGTCAGCATTAAAAGTAGCTGGTTACTTTTGTACTTTGTCGTTTTACAGCCACGTACTTAGCACCATACAAGATCGACAAATGTGTTAATATGACAGAGTAAAAAAAAGTAACCAGCAACTTTTGACGCTGACCGTACTACTCTTTCCTCCGAATTTTTCCGTCCTCGAATAATTGAAATGTTTCTAACCCTGAAAATTGGAAAATTGCATAGTTTTCACGGATATCGAGAGACAAATTCTTCATAATACAAAATGCTGAATTTTTATTGTTTTGTATTCTGTAACTTTATATTATAAGCCTAATTGAAATGTATGCCATACGATTCTTCATAGACGAAGTCACAAACAAGCTACAGCTAGCTATTTAGTCATTTATAAACCGATAGTAAAGTAACGAGCCTCACATTTACGATTAAGACAACACAAGGACAAAATTCCTGACTCAATAAAGCAAGAAACTCTTCACGAGAGTGACGATGTGTTTAAGAATAGACTAAAGAAATTATTAATTGCGAAATGTTATTATTCTGTTGAGGATTTTTTAAACGATGACGACTTGAAGAGTTATAATATTATTACTGACCAGGAATAGTAAAAATGTATTGTTACTTTATTAAATTATTTTTTAGTTAAATATCTAATCTTGTAATTAATAACTATAAACTTATTTGCAATTTTAAAAATGACGACAATAATTAAAGGTAAATTAAAGGTTTTTTTTCCCTAATTTTGTAAATGTAAATTAAGACATATAGTTCAATATTGTGTGCCCTTACGGGGCGTCATGGTCTAACTATTATCTTCTGTAACACCTTAATTGCTATGTACATGACTTAACAATGGAAATAAATAAATAAATAAGTTTTCACGGTAGAATTCAAATCTAAACTCAGAAGTGGCGGTGAAATGATTGTCAAATTGTGTGTAACCTGCCCCGACGCTGAGATATCGGAAGTATTGGGCTTCGCTTGGCGCGCGTTTAGATTTATCGGGCTGGCGAGCATGAGCGTTTCCTTCGTCGGTACGCTGCAGAGATTCGTGAATTTTATTGTTTCCCCTCGTACGATTTTGGACAAACTTTCTTGTTCGCGCGACCGCTTGAACGAACTTCGTAAGCCGGCATTAATCTTAGGACAGTCGTAGTTTAAAACTCGAAGCCGGTGAGAACATTGTTACTTACTTCGATGTTCAAGACATTGGAGTTTTGTAGGTCCGTTCTTTCGTAGCCGCAAATATATATTTTTGATAGTCATCAAATATTTTAGAGTAATAAATATCTACTATCATAAGAATTAAAACATATCACACGCAGTCAGATGCGGCGAATACTCAATAAAAAGTTTTGCTCGACTATGATTACTCGCTAACTTGACAAGCCTAGCTAGCTGTGATACTTTTTCTTTTAACATCATTAACTACTACTACTATACCTATATGACAAAGTCCCTGAATCAAAAAAAAATATTTTTGCCCACGTGCAATATTTGTAACAAACTTATCGAACGATGCCCCAAATATTTAATGGGAAGACAAAAAAAAATAAAATGGCAAAAACGGAACCCTTATAATTTCGCCATGTCTGTCTGTCTGTCCGTCCGCGGCTTTTGTACTTACCCTAAAACCGAACCGTTTTAATTTAACAAGTTTAGCTTATTTTTGACATGCGACTGACGATAAGTTCTTCATGCTATTTAGAATACAGTGTAGTGGCTTTAATATGACTTTGTGATTTCATCAGTCGACTGAATTTTATATAGCGGACTTCAGTTCCCAGCGCGGGATAATCACAAATCCGCTGGGGATGTGCGAATGTGATTTATTACGTCACCATGAATAAGGCATGACTTTTGAGGGTTGGACGTATGCATCATAATCTTGTTATTTGTTAAAATAAGCTCACAATATCATTAGCGATCTAATCCGTCGGTTTACGCCCGGCCTTTATCTGTGCAACCTTATAATTGATTGGCTTAGTTTGACATATTTCCCGAAATAGAAACTAAAGCAGATGTTAGGTTGTACCCCACATTTACTTATATACTCGTATGTACACAGAACTAGTCTTAGTACAAGATCCGCAATTTTTATTTTTTTTTCTTTTATTTTTAAATAAAGAGTTTGTATACCTACGCTGTCTAGCAATTGGCCACTTATAAAATTGGAAAGCAAGCAGTGCGGAAAGAAAACAAAAGAATAACGAGAGTCCTGTCGTAGTCCTTGTCCGCACTGCGTGTTTAATTTTGCATTATTATAAAAGGTTGTTTTATTTTACTAATTTACACTCCAAAGATCAATATTACAGTCTACAAGTAGGTACGAAACTTTAAAATGTGAGACTAAAACTACTCATAATGCATTTTATACTAAACACCCTTTAAACACTATAAAAATCGTTAGTATAATTCTGGTATAAAATAACAGCCTAATTATAATTATTATCTCTAGCATATTCCAATGAAGCAAGCGATAAGTGCCAAGAGCAGCGGTCGCTGGACTCGAGCCATTTAGTTGGCTGTATCGCAGTCGACGCAAATCTAACTGCCCGAGTCGTGCCTTAAATCCAAACCGTAATTGCCCTTTGTACAAAACGCTGCAAAACCTGATGAAATATGCTTTTATTGTACGGAACAATGAAATACAGCTGCAGGGTTCAGAGAGCTACGTGTGCGCGATCAAGGAATACCTCTCGCGTTCTATTGACTAAAATATAAAAATATAAAGAGTTGGACTCGCGCTCCTAGGGTTCCAGTAAAAATTTGTAGGTATCTATGAATATACAGTGCAAATAGTGTCCTGGTCCTAACAAAATGTATAGGCAGGGTGAGGTCATAAACATGAACTTTACGAGCATGAGAAGTGAAAAAACATGTGGGAAATGAAATATTTTGGAAAAATAATTATGAGAAACGGCAGAGAACCCATACCAAATTTCATTCTTCTAGGGAAATTCGAAGTACCGCATAAATTTTGACCCTCCAGCAATTCGCATAGATCCTCCTCTATTAATGACTGTATCTTTTGATTAAGTTGACTTGGAAGTTTATTTTTTTCTCCATCTCAGCATAGCTACCTAGGTACCCGAGTATTTAACATTTATTTCAGATTGATACGGACGACAGATTTTATGATTACGTTTTTGTTAAGTGAGGTACGGAACCCTAAAAATAGCTGAAAGCGCGCTTTTAATGACTTAGGTAGCCAAAGTCAAAATGTTCGTAAAATAAAAATGTAAAGTAAAATGTATATTTTTAATAGTTTTTTATGTACCATTTAATAATGATAATTTCGTTTCTTCTTTTACAATGCGGACCGCTAAGTAATGGAATTCGCTTCCGGCGTCTATTTTTCCGGTTGGCACAATTTAGGGCAATAGCCCTAAAATATAAATATTAGGCCAGCCAGAGCGAATAGGCTGTTACTGAACTAGTGAGCTAAATCTTTTGTTTCATCTGCACTTACCATCAGGTGAGATAGAGTTTAATCGGTGACTAATAAAAAAAACTAACAACACAAATGACAGGAAAAAATATTGTGGTACTTCTAAGATTTTTATTTGTCAAATTTGCAATTTTTTACATAAAATAAAAACACGTTTCCCGTACATGTAGCTCAGAATCCATAACGAATTTTATTGGCTTTTTTTAACTTAAAACGAGAAATAAAGGTGCTATTTTGGTATTTGTTATCACCCTAGAATTTTGCAGTTGAAAATTGAAACCGGATCTAAACTGGAATTCCTGCGTCAGCAGGGTTAATAAGAGCAGTCCAATTTACGTAGCGCAAGAAGTAGGTACATGTATCATTATTTACTTTGTAACCACGCAATCAAAATATGCATTAATTTAAAATGAATGCAAATCATGAAGAGCGTTTTATTTAAGCTCGGGTAAGCTCGTCGCGGAATGAGAACATGTAACTGTTGACTTAAGCATCCCTAATAATACAATTTTGTCGAGTACCATGTCTTCATTATATTACGCCTGCTGCAATAAAACACCTATATATGCTTTTCTAGGTAAGTATACATCGCTTCGATTCTCTTTGTGTATAGTGCTACCTAGGCTACCTGCCGTGAATTGGAACGTATATAGGATACCGGGAGGAAAATTATCAATGTGTAGTGGAGCGTGGGATTGTTTTCGAACGTTGCCCCGACGACCGCTGCACCTCCGAGGAATGCAAACTTGTGACCTACTTGCTGACCAGTCAAGTAATTAGTTCCAGATCCAGAGCCCAGTTAACCGAGGCTTCTTAGAATTTTCTAGTAGGCTCCACGGGTTTCTTTAGAAAGTTACAGGCTCCGGTTAATTGGGGGTAATTTAATTGAAAGTGAAAGAAAACACATTCGTGAGATGGAAACTTTTTCAACTTAATATAAATACCTACACAAGTAATTATTTTACAGGTCTTTACCTAGTTTGGGGGTCAGAATATTTGCCCATTCCCGCGACTTCTCTGTACAAACTTTCCATACTCATTGATCATTGTATTTTGCTTCAAGTTGATTGTACAATAAATCTTTTTTTTTCTGTACATTCTGTAAGTTAAGTACCTACTTTTGTTTGAGAAAAAAAATAAGGGTTGAAATCAAAGTCTCTGCGACGAGGTTGTTATGTTATTTATGATAATTATATGATAATGCACTTTATAGGTCGTAAATAAAACTTGCTTAATTTTTTCATGAAATATAAACCTCAAACGAATACTTTATAATAATAGAAGTATATACTTATCTATCTTTAAAATGTCGTGACTACATAACCTAAAAGTGTTGAGAGCTGTACCCTAATGGTGCGACCGGGCGCTACCTACCCACTGCGGTCTGGATTCACACCTCACCCAGAGACGAATTCTATTGAGGCGAAATGTATTTGAAATGCCATTTACTGAGTGTTAGCTCAATTTATGGGGCACAGTAATTGACTATTAATTTTCACGAGCTTGAGCTTGGGCTCTATATGACATTAATTCAGGTAATGATTCTGTCTACTCAAATTAGCTAGTGTGATTTTAAATTTTCGTGACGCAGGTAACAGATAATCAGAAGTAATCAGTTACTTAGTAGTTCAACACATAATTATAAATTATGGTACCCAAATCAATTGACGTTATCTACGGATAAATGACAACTAAGCAAATAGGTGCAACTCTTAAATTATCGTGATGACTGATGATAGTGAACAAATAGCTATGTTCAGAAACAAAAACACAACCATAATGAAATTGATATTGAATAATATTTAAGAACGTGTTGCAAAGAAAAGCTCGATAAGGCAACCTAATAACAAAACAAATCCTAATAACAAATATTTCAAGTTGATTTATACAGAAAAAAAATCACAGATTTTGTGTCTCACACGGCTATCGAGCACATTGGAAATGAATCTACGGAATTCGAAAAAATATTATCGCTGAGAGTCGAGTAAGTAGAGTTCTGCCTTTTGACTTTTTTCAAAAAGGTTAGGCTACAGGGCAAACCCTTAACCCGATCGTCTTTGTTTTAGGCTCAAACTGTAGCTGACTAAATTGCCCAGAGGATCTTTTCTCAAATTTTTGATATCATTCTTCGTTTTCAAAATATCGAGCGCCTAAATCAAAAATTCGGAAAAAATGTTTTTTTTTTACCTTTTTCGTTTTTGACTTTCTCGAATAATTATTTTTGCACCGTACAGCATGAATACGCGTCTTTTGAACTTTTTTTGAATATCATATCTTCACAACTCTCTGGGTTATAAGGGGATCACACTTTTTCGTGAAATCGGAGCCTACACTGGAGCGAACGAAAAGACATTGCCAATGTCAAAAATCCGATGCTGGTGACCGCGACACGCGACCGCGACCAGGTTGCGCGACCCACTACCTAGGTAGTATGAACTTAGAAGCGCGACGCGGTCGCTTGAATCGGTCAGTGTGTCGTTTTAATTCATACTAAGCAGTGGGTCCCGGTCGTGTGTCGCGGTCGCCGGTCGCGGTCCGCAACATCGGAATGCTACCTAAAGACAAACCAAATGTGTAGGTACATTAAGTGATTGAGTTGATTTGATTGAGTTGATTGAGTTGATTTTCCAATCCTGTTATTTAGTTTCTGGCTGAGCCAACGCCCGGTAGTGTTACTGTGACTGAGCTAGTAGGTAACTAGAATCACTGGAAAAATCCCATTCATAAATTGCTGTAGTTAAATAACTGAGTTTGATTGAACTGCTGGCAGCACAATGTTTATTTATTTAACGTATTTACCTTTACGTTCGGTTAGTCCGGCACTGAAAAAAGGATGCGAAAATTTGTCGAGTCGCGGTCATAAATATCCGAAAGCGACAGCAGGGTCCGCCATTTTCCTGTTGACAAAATCGCACCCACAATACATTCAAACTTGTCTAAAGTTTCCATTGTTTATAGCTCTACTAGCGATTGCTAAGTGGAGCTTACTCTGCATCCTTTTAATTCAATTAAGTACATGGTTTATTTTAGCTAATGGATGAAAGTTTCTACTTTAATTACAGGAATAAATTTTAGTTTAATTTTCGAGATAGGTTTTAGGCTGGAAATCGTTACGTTAATGTATTTGATACCCGTGTTCTTTCTCATTGAGCATTGTGGCTTTCAACTTTGAAATTGATAGCGTTTATTGAAGCGCTCCGGCAGACTGCCACATCTACGCCGATACTCCCTGAAAAGAAAATAATCTTGATGAAACGTCTTGCAATAAAGAGAGAAACGTCTTCGTTGTCATTTCACGTTTTCGTCGAAATAAACTGGGACATTGCGTCGACAAAGCGGAAAACTTTATTTTCATACTAAGTCTTGCAACAGTTATTGTCTTTGTTAATACCTCATTCAAGCACCCTATTTTGTACATTCCCACTAATGAGTTTTCTTCTGGAGACGTCAATTGAATTTTGTTTTTATTGTTCTCGTTGGTGCGATGTGGATATTTTGTCTAGTTCATACTAAGTAGTTCGTTGTTAAAAATCTATAGAAAACAAATATTATGGTGGTTTGGTGATCTCCTAGAAAATATCCACAAAAGCGTATGTTGTTGAAAATTGGGCAGTAAAAATCAGTTTGACCTACTTATATTTATTTTTATTAGAGCTTGCACTTACTTACGTTTTTCGTCAGAAGTATTTTTGTTTACCCAACGTTCATGCTTTTATTGCGTGTTACTAAACAAAATGGGTAAAAGGACGTAGGCGTTAGCTTGTTCCGAGAATTTCACAACTTGTTTGAAATAATAACTCTTGACTGAATAATCAAGTAAGTAATTTTCATTATTACTAAAAGCACAAGCATCAATGTAGCTGGAGAGAGAATGATTTATTTATGTTCGTTTACACTTATTCCCGCTGTTTATTTGGGCAAGTTTTATTACACTTAGGTATACATCTGCAACACCAGGGGTATTGGAGATTGATGCGTTGCCAACCTAGAGGCCTAAGAAGGGATACCTCAAGTGCCAGTAATTTCACCGGCTGTCTTGCTCTCTACGCCGAAACACAACTGTGCGAGCACTGCTGCTTCACGTTAGGATTAGCGAGCAAGATGGTGGTAGCAATCCGGGCGGACCTTGCACAAGGTCCTACCACCTGAAAAAGCTACTAACGTTTTGTTTTTTTTCTAAGAATCTGCGTTTAGCTGCAAAATAAAATCTTCATGAAATATCAGCTTCATCTCGGCTACGTTTCATAAGCATGAAAAGTGTTCTATGTAAGCATTATTGCCCTCTACAAAACTTTGGGATTCATCTCGATACGCGCGCGGAGTTACACCTAATCAAGTAAAAGCAGGTGTAAGTCCCTATTGATTTTCCCCGTCATTCACTCACTGGCTTCTTAAGTTGCCGCAGCCTGTGAGAGCTTAATTTATTCACAAACTTTGGAGGTCACCCTGTATATCACCTACGTGAAGTTCTACGTAGTTGTGTGAGATTGAAAGCATAGTTCTCCATATTGAACAGGATTTGTTGTGTATTCGCAGAATTTAGTGAAAAGGGTTGCCGTAACAAGGGATTTCATTCAAACTATATGTATCTTGTTCTATTAGAACTTTTTGGCTTTAACATGATTAGATTCTATGTTATATCGTTTAGTAGGCTAGGGCAAAATGTGTTTTTTGGAATTTTTTGTTTTGAGTGGGAAAATCCAACAGGAATAATAAGAGTACTTAGAATAAATTGCAACCTATTTAAGGAACCCTTAATAGTTTCGCAATGTTGGTTCCGTCCGCAGCTTAGCTTGGAGACTTTTAGTGTAAGAAAGCTTTTGATTTAAAGTAAAGTGAGGATGATTTTCTTTTGTCATCTAAACCTAGACAACAATAAAAAATAAAATAAACAAACAAACAGATAAAAAGAAACATAGGGTGGGGTATCGTTTTTCGAAAACATTATAAGGTTACTAAGATCATTAAATTTTATCGTCTAGGCATCTGTTTGCAAAATAAATAATAAATAAATAAATATCACGGGACTATTCACTCCAATTGACCTAATCCCAAAGTAAGCTTTGCAAAGCTTGTGTTATGGGTACTAAGCAACGGATAAATATAATTATATAGATGTCCTTAGTTGGCGAGATAAAATGTAATTCAATAAAAACTAAAAAAAAACACAATCTTAGTTAAAATAATCAAAGCAACACGTCCTTTCGCACACACGTCTTACGTCTTTCTCTTCGGCACTCATTCACTCCATCTCCGTCATTCGATCATCACATTCAATCAGTCATTCAGTATATCACTCATTCCTACATAGGCAGTACATAGGTATAGAAACATACTTAAATACATATTAAACACCCAAGACGCGAGAACAAACATTCGTATTTTTCATACAAAAATCTGCCCCGACACGGGAATCGAACCCGGGACCTCAAGCTTCGTAGTCAGGTTCTCTAACCACCAGGCCATCTGGTCGTCTAAATGAAGCTTTAAAGAGCAAATTTTTGTTAGAATTAAGTGTTCTCCTCTAGCCATTGGTTTGATAAATCTGAAAAAAAATTAAAGCATTTTTACTAGTACGTAGCTACAGTCAACGTCATAAATAAGTGATCACTTTTGTATGTACCTTGTCACTTTAACGTCATGTTGAAAAGGCATACGAAATTGTGTAACGACTGAAAGCGACAAGGTACAGAAATGATCACTTATTTATGACGTTGACTGTACCTATTGCCTGCTACAACTTAGCTCAAGCGAATTATGGAATTTAATACAGGTCAGTGAGATCCAGGTTTATAGTGTAGTTGTAAAGAGTGGGCAGCCCGCGGGTGCCCCGTTCGGCACTGAGCCAAGCACGTCCAGAATTTACTTATGCTAAAGCCACACTCGCAGACGCATGCTTAGCGGCAAGCGTTTAATTTGGTGCTTGAACAATCCTACTGATATTAAAAATGCGAAAGTTTGTGACTATATCTGTGTATGTTTGTAATTCCTTCAAGCTAAAACGGTTGGACGGATTCGGATGAAATTTGGTATGTACATAGCTGGACATTTGAAATAACACAAAGCCTATTTTTATCCCGATATTCCCACGGGATTGGGATAAAATCTCGAAATCTAAACCGCTACGATTAGAGGCATGAAATGTGACGCGGGTGTTTCATGCTTGTTGCGTAATTTTTGAGATTTCCCATGAGCATTTTGTAAATTCCCGGAATTTTAATTCAACTGATGGATCTAAGGTTTGTTTACGTGGACAAAAACCGGACAACGCGATTCTCGTGGAGAGGGTTTATTTTCATAGACATTACGGAAATTTCCTACGAGTACCGTACTTTTAATCAAGTCAAGTCAAGTCAAGTCAAAATATCTTTTTTCAATTTAGGCTATAACAAGCACTTATGAATGTCAAAAAAAGTCTACCACTGGTTCGGAAAAACCTCTGCTGAGAAGAATCCGGCAGGAAACTCAACAATACAATAGACTTCTTTCTTATGAGTATTCATGTACCTAACGTATAGGTTATAGTAGTCTTGAACTGTTTACCTTGCTCTTGCTTTTCTTTTACCATTCATACACGATAGCTGCGTCTGTACAACAAATCCTGTGTATATGTTTGCATACCCGCTCTCCTCTAATTTCGTATAAATTGACACAATGTCACACTCATCCAACTATCATAGACTCCTAACAAAGTGCTAACACTTTATGAACTCTACGCTCTCTACTCATACCAAACAAAATTTTACTGACTTCCAAAAAAGATATTCTTAATTTGTTAAGTAGGTTTTTTATTGTTACAAACAGATTTAAAAATTTTAGAAGATTTGTAGCCCTTTATGAATAAGAGAGTAAGCTCAAAGTCAAAGTCAAAATATCTTTATTCAATTTAGGCTATAACAAGCACTTATGAATGTCAAAAAAAATCTATCACCGGTTCGGAAAAACCTCTGCTGAGAAGAATCCGGCAAGAAACTCAACGAGGTATATATATTTTTTTTAAAACAGATTTACAATATTATTAAATGATATGTATACATCACCAGTATTTAAAACAACTGTATTATTAGCTAGCTAGTATCGCTGTAACCTTAGCCTTACTTTGCTGTGCTCCTCCCACCGTGATACGAATATACTCTGCACTCGGAAATATGCCTCCATTCTGTATGTTTTGACGGCTGCCTGTGACGTCAAAGCTGGGAGAGAAGGAAAATAACCTACCCATTTTAATTTAATTTTTAGAAAAGCACCTTAAAAGCACCTTGAAAGTTAACGCATTATAAATATTAAGTTTAATGAATTTAAATAATTTGCATAATAATATGTGCTGAATGCGCGTTCTTAAGCGTTTTTTTTTAAATAACTTTGACTAAAGTGTAGTCAAAAAGAAATTACAACTTTTGAATTTTGATAATTGGGATTTCAGGAAACGCACACCAAGGGCGCACAAGGATCCACCGTTGTGGGCACGATGGGCATGCCCACAACCCAAATAGACTAGTAACGACACACTTTTAAAAGTCGTTCATGAGTGAGTTTGTACTCCGACTCGCACTTGGCCGATTTTTGGGTGGCTGCGTTACTTGGCTGTGACCACCACCTTTTTTGAGGGCTGGATCCGCGCCTGACGCACACAGTCCTCGAATTTCACTAATTAGCAGTTTGCATACGAATAACGAAAGACGAAAGGAACCGCTTTACCTGATTTATATGTTCCTATAGGTACCCACATAAAACATAAGGGTGTAGACTCAACTACATTCTAGTCTAGTAGGTAGTTGTGTAAAGTTCTAGTGGTAGTATTTTGAGAAATAATGAAAAATAACTTTAAATCTTAATACGAGTATATGATCCTAATATGGTTAGAAAAAACACAGAGTGGTATACTACGCTTATGTATTGAGTGGTATTTTCGAACTTAAAACTGCTCACGGGCTGTGTATATAAAATTGACTTGTATATATATGTATGCAAATTCTTTATTGTACAAAAGAAAAGAAACAAAATACAATTGGCAAACTTTGAGACATTTACTTGTGCCATCAGCCAAATAAGTGGTATACTTATTAATTTTTAAACAAGTTCCTATCAAATGCCGCTAAAGTTGAACTTTCAAGTTGACAGACACGTCTATTAGCATTATTATGACATGCAAACGATTATCAACTTTAGGGTGGTAGACCCCATATTTGGCTGATGGTACAAAGGCGAACTTATCCCTAACATCCTATCCTATCGTTATCCTTAAATTGTACTAGTATTTTTTGAACGCGAGCTTAATATTGTACATAATATAGGTCTTTAAGCCCCAGAAGTGCCTTGCTCACATAGCCACAATGAAATGAGCGAAATATTTTGCAGCAGAATCTCGTTATTAAATATCCTTGCAGCTGCCAAACGTATACCGACGTTTGATTGAACGGAAACTCTCCCAGTAAACGCTGAAGGGCTGAAATCATTTAATAACGCAAAAATTTTACTTAAGCCGACCCGAGTGCCCCGAGCGGAGTTATGCTAACGAACTGCCATTATGTTGCGCCCTCGTGTCACTGTGCGAAGGTTTTGCACTCTCGACCGAGTTATGGCAGAGGGTTGTTTCGGAAAATCATTTGTTGCTTTAGGGAAAAGCGGGCAGTAAGATCGCGCGCGGCGGCGTGGCCACACGTGTCGGAGCACCCCTCAGCGACGCGATCATAACCCCTCATATACTTCGATGAACACTGACGGAGGTGCTTTTTACTGAAACAACAAGTGAAACGTGACACTGTTACGCACAGTCAGCCGTGACAGAGTGCCGACTCTAAGTGGTGTAAAACTATAAAAACAGCTCGCTAAGACGTTGACGGATTTTGTTTTTGTGAAACTTGGAATGAATGAAATAAGTAAGTTTACTGTTGACTAGTTTAATAACTTTATGTTGAGGCGGTTTACTATAAAACTTTATTGTGCTCGTTATTTAGATTTCGAAGCCTGTTACAGCTTCTTTTAAAAGTTACAGCTGTATCGGCTCGTAAAAAAATTATGAATGGAAACTATCTAATTTAATTTTATGACAGCTTTCACGTTTTCCCATTTTTTTTAAATACATAGTATGTGCCTAGCAGTGGGACGTATATAGGCTGGGATGATGATGATGATGACATAGTATTTCAAGCGATCATTTTTTTTATATTATGTAGGTAAGTTTTATTATAAATTGGAATAAACATCCTGTTTTATCGATTATTAGTTTTAAATATATGAAATTTGTATCGTTTACGAGTAGTTCAAGTTAGACAATAAATAAAGTAGCTCCTCTCTTCGAATAACTATTAAAAAAATACTGTACTTACTGTATTTTAGACGTACCTACGTTTTTTTTAATTCTACTGGATGGCAAACGAGCAAGTGGGTCTCCTGATGGTAAGAGATCACCACCGCCCATAGACACCTGCAACACCAGGGGATTAAACGTGAACTTTAAGCTGTACATGTATTTAGATTTTTAACTTGTTTCTTGCGGAAATTCGGCCAAGCAAGTATTCATCCTGATTATGCAGTTTCAGTTACTAAGATCTGCAGGACTTGAATTAATTAAGCAGATTTATCGCTCGAATTGCTTCGCGTTTCCAAGTTGACAACGAATTTCAACTCCAACTTCCAGGATATTCTCTAGATTAAACTGACGATTTCCCGTTAACACTTAAATGTACCTGAGTTTGTGACCTCTTCACTTCGTCGAAGTAATTAAAAGTCGTGATTGCGTCTATGAACTTTGTTCATCAAAGTAGGTATGTGCGTGACCACTGGATTGCGTGTTTTATTGCGTGGAGTTGATACCCTTAGCGAAATTATAATATATATCATGGGAAAATTCCCTTATTGATTGCCCCTCTCTACCATTCAGAGATTCCTTCAGGGATAAGTCCGCCTTTGTACATTGTTCTTTTCTGTTTGTTAACTATCTGTATTTCCTTTTTCTACAATAAAGAATTCTACTACTACCACCACTACTACTACAATTGACACTGAGGGCCTGTTTCACCACTTGTCGACTAACTTTAAATGTCAGATAAAAGTTATGCCGTCTTTGTTTATTCGGACAAAACAAACAGAGATGGCATCACTGATATCCATCACTTAAAGTTAGTCGACAAGTGGTGAAACAGGCCCTAATTGTCCCAGTACCAAACTGAGCAAAACTTGGACGAGTAGATACGAGTAGGTAGTATGGGTACAGGCAATGAATTCTAGTTTTTTATAGACATAATATCTGTCCCGAGGGATCGAAATCTTGATGTCAAGCTTCATAGTCAGGTTCCCTATCACTTGGCTATTCACAGTCGTCTAAGTTTGTATAATTATTTAGTTTACACATGGTTAATGTAATATGCTATTAGTAGAAAAAACTTAAATGTTCTTCTTCTTTGTCTGATACTAATAGTTGTGGTTACGTAGCACGTCGGAAGAATTCTACTCCATCTCTGGCTGTCGCTTCTCTGGCCTGGCGCAAGCATCTGGTCAGTTCAGCGCATAGGAAAACGCCTCTTAAACTTGCCATAGATCCTTCCCTGAACTACGATTCGTTGTACAGTGTTCTCAACGTCTAGTTACATGATAAAGCTTAGTGCTAATTTGTTTTGATGTTGTGATATTAATTTCTATATTATGATAATAGTGCATCGGCCACCATGGTACTTAGCAGCATACAACATTGAAGTTATAACGACGGCTAAATTAAGAAGTATTTTGTTCGTGAAGAGTGGTCCGTGCGTATTATGTTTGACGACTTTCATGACAATAGTTCTCGAATGAGGAATATTTGTGACAGAATTGTTTAAAAAAAGAAGATTTAATTAAGTTATTAACATTAGAAATGTCAGGGAATGGGGTGTCTAAAATAATGCTCATAATGTATACCAGGGAGATTTTAAATGCCTCCATATAACAATTGAAAAGTATAATTTGGTTAATCGACGTGAGAATTCCTATTGCGACCGCAAACAGGGCAACTTTGACAACGGACGGGCTCGGATTGCAATTAGAAAGGGCGGCCAACTCGACAACATTTACATTTTAATTTAAATTTCTCGATCCTGACGAGATTCAAGATAAATTGGACTTCGTATTTAGCGCAATAATTTGAAACTGCCGCGCCGTGGTCTCCAAATTAAGGGGCAGGAATAATTGTTTGCGTTGTAATTAATAATTCACATTAATTTTATGAGTCCGCTATGAGCAGCTGTATTTTGTGGTTTGACTTTGATTAACCTGGGCACGCGTTAACATGGCGGAGCTGGTTTTAGTTAAATTGGTAATTGTTGTCAACAGCAAGTTATTTTAGTCGAAGATGCGTTCACTTAGAATGTTTTTACAATTTACAACGTTGACGGCTTAAATCAGCCGTGATAGGACTAATTTCACCGAAATAATTTATTGAATCAGGCGTTACTATGGAGGTCCATTACAACGAATTAAAAGAATTTATTTGCTTTGTTTTTTGTTTTGCTTTGGGTCTAACATCTGTTAGTATGGTGTACGGTTGTGTTGCTCTGAAGATGAGCTCTGCGCGTCAGTGTATTGTGGTGGTGGTGATAAATGAGTTTGTGTGATTTGTGTGATTTGTGTGTGTTCCTTAGAGTGTGGAGGTGGAGGAACTGCATGAAAACGCATATCTTGCATAAACTCAGCTATCATAAGGTCGTGGGTGAGCAAAGAAATTCTTTTAGTTCATTAATTTCATCCAAAAAAGAGGCTTTCGAAAAAGTCCAAACTACAACTTTGGTCTTTGTACCTGTGTGTTAACGTTTGTCAATTGTGTTTACTTCTTTATTCTTGTACAACAAAGGGCGTATATATAAGTAGATACATACATACTTAATGCTCTTCTCATACATTCAAAGGTTGACTGCTAGAGATCCATTTGATTAAAGATATGTTCGGCTTCGTATCTAAGTACTTGTATCAAGTTTTGTTAATTTTGCTTGTTTCTAAAAATACATTATTTTAATTCAATGAATAGCTTGTTAGGTTCACGAACATTGAGTGAGTAGGTACATCGGTTAATTACCTACACTTTTATTCTTTCCGGACCCCTCACGTCATTTGCAGACGTGACCGGGGTTTTCCCCTCATTTTTTAGCAATTTTCCCGAGATCAACATGACCATTACCCACGGAAGTATAACTTAGAAAGATTTTTAATAACCTTAATATTTTCATTAGGTACTTTTGAAATTATTCGATGGTCCAGTCTAGAAGACAAATGTTCTAAGTGTAAAAATTTTCATTTTTTATTTTGACAAGAGCAAACGGGAGAGCATGCTTATTTAGTACATTTGGCATTCAAATGTTAAAAATTAAAAATTTTGCACTTAGCACATTTGTGTTAAATGATATTGTAACGGTTGTTTTGTATTGTTGTGATGGTATTGTGTTAATATGAGTGAGTCTCGCGGTTGTTTCATGTTCAAAATTAGCACATTTGTCTACTAAACCATCGAATTATTCTTATGATTTTTTTGACTTTGCTAAAATTCTTGTTATATTTTTTTGTTGTTCGAATATCAATAAATATCTATAATTATCTGTTGATTTTGTAAAACAGGTCTGTAACATTAAACAACCTCGGTTTTTGTAACCTAGGCCTACACTTAAAATATAAGAACCGTGGAATTAGTCAGCCAATGTCAATGTAGTCTAAGCGGCTTACCTAGTTATTTTCATTACAGTAACAAATTAAATCTGTCAATTAATTCAGAAATTTCAACTTTTAAAGGGATGAAATTGTCTATAGGATTTCTTTACAATTATAAATATTGAAATACGAAAAACAAAATCAATTGTAACGGGGCAAAATAAGGGTTTTAAACAGATTTTGGAAATTCGTAACTTTGGATCGTAACGGTGTTTTGTTGTTGTGTAAAGAATTTAGGTATAGCTTACTCGTAAAGTGGTTTGCCATTGCACCGTACCGTATCACGATCGTAATTGAATGGTATGGTGCAGTGGCCAAACACCTTTACAGGTAAAGCTCATACATAGACTCTGAGAGGATTTCTAGGCGTGATTACGATTAAATGGAGAATAATGCTGTTTCGCATTAAGTCTTCGATGAGTCAATTGAGCTCAAAAATTAAAAAAAAAGATGATAGAAATGACAATTTAATGACGGAAACATTAAGAACAGTTTCAAAGTACGTTGGAACTTCCTCATTAAAATGCAAGGCGTGAGCGTTCTGGACCTTAGCTCAGCGTGTAAGGACGGTTGGCACGTTTTCCAATGCTTTGCTTATCAAGTTATCACTCAGTGAGTCACTTTCATACTGATCTTGTTAGAAAGTGATGCGAAAAGTAACGACGGTAGCAAGCGACAGCCTGGCCCGTTTCAGGCAACGTGTAATCTCGATGTTATTTTTTTGGGTTAATAAAATATACTTTAAATTATTACTCGTGATCTAAACTAAAACCACAAACAAAACTCTTTTGTTGACTTTGAAAAAGGACGAGGTTCTCAGTTCGTCGCCATTTTCTTTTTTTACTGTTCAACAACGAACCCAGAAACGTAAAATGTTGATAGTCAACGAGACGCTTCATATCAAGTTCTTGCTATTAAAACGGCTTCTATACCGAGCCTTTACGAGCACAGAGCGACGAGAGCACTCGAAAGAAACGCGGACGCAATATCATTCCATCAATATCGACATTGAAAAATGGACGATAACATTCGATTCGTTAGTCGCAAAAAGAAAATAATGCAAAATGCGGATTGGAACAGAGAACGGTTCTCATAGGCGGATAACAAAAGGAATGCGATGCCGATATCGGGTATCGTTCGTTTGATGGGACCGTAGTACCGGCGTAGCCATGTAGCCTCTCGTTCCGTAGCGCGTAGCAACCCGCGAGTACTCTCTGCCCAGGGGGCTATCTACTTCGAAATTCGAAAATCGAAGTCCGTATCGTACCGTCCCTCTCACTCTCGTATTTAATAATATTAGCGTCAGCGGGACGGCAAGATAAGAAGTTCGAATTTTGCACTTCGTTTATTTAGGGCCAGTTGTTTTGATTGCTTGCCAGCGACATTTGCTATATGTGTTACTTAGAACTTAAGTATGTACTTAGAAAGTTTGTGATAAATGATCATTTAGTATTCAGGCGTTACTTTGCGGAGGTCCATATCAATAAATTACAAGTATAATGGGCTAGTGTCGTAAATAAATCTAATCAGGACGTCAGCTAGAAATTTTGGGTTTTTTTTTCTTTAGTCAATTAAACAAGGGTATGATTTTATTGATTACCTAATAAATGCGTTTTCGGCGACCTAATAAATAATATTTGTTCCTAAAATACTAGATCTGTCACGTAAATTGAATCACCAAATAATATTAAAACGGTTACCGTCAAATATTATTTAAAAATTACTCGGAAATAATATTGATCATCAAATAAATATATTATTATTGGGTTCCAAAATAATAGATGTGGTACTAAAACTGAATCACCAAACAATATAGAAATGGCTTCCTAAAAATTAATTATAATCATTGACAAATAATATTGCTCATCAAACAATTGACCTGAAATTTGACGATAATGATATACAATTATTGAAATAATAATAATAATAATATCTTCTCACAAATTCACCAATTGACCCAGCCCCAAACTAAGCAGTTTGTTTTATGGGTGTTAAACAACGGGTAGACATACATACATATATACATACAAACATCCAAGACTCAAGTACCTACTACAAACATTTATTATCATACACTTATTAGCAAAATATGTTCGGTTCTGGCACTTCGCCAGGCTCGCTGGGCTCGCGCACTGAGGGTCGCAGTTCTACCTAACACTCCTCCTCGCTTCGCTCGTAGTCGTACCTAAGCAGACCTGCCTTAGTAGAATAGGTAGAAGCATCGAATCAAAGAACTGATCTATTTATTAGGTAACAGATCTATTATTTTGGTGATCGAATTTTGATGATCAAACTATAATTTAAGATACAGGTTTACATTAATCTGATGACTCATACTTAGAGACAGATTTGATTAATTTGATGACTAATATATTTCTTAGGGATATAATAATTAGGGTATCGCAGTTTAGTGACAAATCTTAATTTAAGTGACAGAAAATATAGTTCCCGTTAAACAAAAAGTTATGAAGATATGGCCAGTTAAATTGGGCGATTGCGCTGCTAAATGAATTTTTGACTGAAATCCAGGATGCTGACGTGTTTGCCGATGGTTGGGGAGCACTTTTATCTAAAATAATGTTATTTTTAGCATAGTATTAAGTATTAACGAGCTAGGCGTTTTGCAAACTGTAAGCCTGACTTCGTATTAAATAAATAATAAATAAATAAATAAAGATCCACGTTGCGTCACGCCGCGGCACTTATTAGCACGTCGTGACGTCATGATCCCACGCTCCTAAACTTTGACGCGCTATCTTTGTAATTTTTTGTTTGATTGACAAAAGAAAAAATACGTGTCCAATATCTCAGGGAACTACCCAGTTCAGGCGTTGCTTTGCGAAGGTCCATATTAACGGACTACAACATTTACAACCAATATATCAAACAAAACAATATCAACCAATAAATCATTGCAGGTGTCAAATTCCTATCTGTACTGCTGTCCAGTGGTAGTCTCGGGGTATGGCACGCAGCACGGAATGCTGAGGACATAGGTTCGCTTCCCAGCGCTGGTCTCTTTTTCTGGTTTTTCTGTGCATCTATGTTTCAGTTTGTATTTTCGATATGGATTTTACGGGATGACCGTAAAAGTAACAAAAATTTGGAGTTGAAATAAAAAATACGAAAAGACTCCAAAAACCAATCTTAATAATATTAATATTATCATATTTTTATGAATTTCACCCACAAAACTTCCAAGTTGTGTAAAAAAATACGAGTTAAGTTGAATTTGGCATATTTATGCTCAGTCTATTTCTAAGGTTTCAAAATTGTGCCTCCCTGTAAAGGAAACCCTAATATTTGGCTTACGTTTCCTGCTCTAGAGTTCAAAATAAAAAACTTATTTTCGTCAGAGGATATTTAGATATCAAAATATGAAACGTTTAAAATGTTAATTACGCAGAGTATCAGTCCTTTCATCTCGTTTATTCGTAATTTGTTGGGGTAATCGTCCGAAATGTCCCTAATGATGCTCAGTACCGAGATAAATATCGTAATAGCCTATAAATTTATCATTTTAATTCGCCTTTAATCTTTATTGATTTCATTGTAAGCGATTAGCGTGCAATTCGCAGCTTAGCCTGGTTTTATACGGTCATATTTATGTAGCTAGGTTTGAGAAGCTTTTACTTTTTTTAAATATTTCATCTAATTTTTATGTGTTTGTTTAATGTTTTTTTAATTTAACAAATTTTTTATTATTTTTTCAAGTCACAAACCAATTAATTACCTTTTTTTTTAATTTCAATGTCTATAATTTTTATTAGTGTTTATATCATCATATTACACCGATTTTTAATTTGCTTTTGGATAGTTTTAAGTTACCATTAATGTATTTAACTTGACTATTATTATTATTGTTACCATATTAAATTAAATACATGTTTCCTACGTCCTGGTATATATGTCGGCTGCCGATCGTTAATTCCGGCAGATCACGAAATTCCTAGGCATTTCGTGAAATGGCGACATTTCATGAATTGGCTAAGGGACATCCGCCATGTCGTTGAAAACTCACCGTTTACGGTATGCCTACTGACGTTTAGGCAGATCATGAAATTCCTATGCATATCATGAAATGCCGCCATTTCATGATTTGGCCAGTTTAGGCAGATCATGAAATTCCTAGGCATATCATGAAACGCCGCCATATCGGTTCTGGCATTTCGCCGGCCGCTGCCGCGGCACACTCGCTTCGCTCGCTCGGCTCGTGCGTTGTGGTCATAATTAAAACTTCGCTTCGCTCGTCGTGCCTCAATTTTTATTTTTTTCGACTTATCACGATGTGCTCGGTAAAGCGCTAGGAATATCGACGAATGCATTGCTCTAATCGATCTGCCGTATTGTTTCTCAGGCACACCGTGATTTGCCTGGCTAACGTTTAAGCATATCATGAAATGGCGCCATTTCACGATATGCCTAGGAATTTCATGATCTGGCCGATTTTACGATCGGCCGCCGACATATACGTGACGCGATATCCTAGCAAATGCTTTTAAATTGAAATTTGCCGAGAAATAAATCCGCAGCGTTAAAGTCAGCGCTGGAGCCAGACAGTGCGGGTTTGGTCCCGTCCTGAATATTAAAGTTGCCGCTTATGCTATCTGTAATTCGAAAACGCTTAGTCGCCTTAATTTATACTGCATAATAACAGTTAAAACGAGGTTAAAACTAACGTTTAGGTAGAAAGCCCCGTGGGTTTTTATTATATCGTAGTATTATTAACTGAAATCTACTCTGGAAAAGCGAAGAAAAGTGAGATGAACGCAACGGTAAAAGCACAAGTAATTGTAGGTAGGTACATAATGAGATTAATGAACTCAGTATTTTAACCTAATAATAAATGGACATAAAGTCCCTTTAAATATGCAATATTTAATGAGTTCCTTTTCATGGGTGCCTATACGAATAAAGTACTGTGGTATTTTTTGTACAAAACTTTTTCCTCTCATTCTGAGAATTTGATGAAGTCGGTACGAGGAAAACGGAATGGAAATAGAAAAGTCTCCTTATTGGTTGCGTGAATTACTTCATACTCATACGTCTGGGGTTATAACAGATGTTCGGCTATCGCTTTGTGATATTATACGGGTAGCTATAAACCAGATCGAGGCAGCTTTAAGTATTGAGTTCGAGTTTAAGTATTAATTTTATTATGTAAGTACATAGCTCAGTCAAAATATTGGATATGTGTCAGGATACTTTTTGGCAAATTAATTTAACATAGTAAGTACTTATTGCTAAAATTTCGTATTTTCTGTTTGTTCAATAAATAAGTTGAAACATTGGATTGTCGTGTTTTGTTATATTATTTAAACGCGAAGCAACAAAGAGAAATTTACCTATATGATAAAAGTGAAAAAAAAAATAAGTGGAAAAAATTCGAGGCTAAACCAAAGTAAGATTTTAGTAAGAGTTTGAGAAGATTATAACTCACAAATTAATTTAGTCACTAATCATAATAAGTTTACCATTTAAGTTTCGGTGAAAGAAATTAATTCAGGATTTACATCATCCGCAATGTTCACGCTTGGAACTAAAGCCCAAAGCCTCTCAGTCCGAAAGGCATGTGCCCAACTGTGGGATGTGTACAGGCTACAGATAGTACTAAACCATACCTATAGATGTTTGTAAATATTTGTAATCCTGTTTCTTTTGACACTCTCTGACTTGCATGCGTTCCTGCCTGCTCAGAGGCTCCCTTGTGCAAATTTCAAATTAGGGCGCCGTTTTTTTGTAGCTACGTAAACGTAATCCATCCCACAGGAGTTTATGAAAAACGCATTGCGGTTTTTCGGAGAAATAAAAGCAAAGTGTTCTTATCCTAAAATGAATATGGGAAGGGTCGTTCGGCGCCCGGCAGGGGTTGCGAACTACCGACCGAGTAGACCGCATACGGCGGGCCATGTTGTTTGTGGACAGAGTAATTAAATCGTTATTATATTTCTCTTTTAGTCATTTGCTTAAGGCCATTTTGACTTTTGACCCACATTTTACCTACTTGGTTGTTAATGTGTATGTGTTTAAGGTTTTATAACTAAAACATTTACTTGTAGCTTACGCCACTAGTCCATTCGTCTGTTCGCCTGTGGCTTATCTGGCTGTGCATTTTGACCAATAAGACGCACTATTTGTAGTCTAGCACAAAATTGTCGGGTGATTAATCCGATTTTTTTATTGTTTGCGTAATCGTTTTCAAACGACTGTATCTTATATGTCATGTAGTAGCTATTGTTGTTTGCGATTCCACTACCCACGTTGCATTAGAGTTTTAGTTTCAGACGCAATAAAAATGTTTGGTGAATCTCGTTTCTAGCTGTTTTGTTTTATTTGCCCTTTGAACTAGGTCGAGCTATCGGCGGCCTGTGCTCCTCGGGGTTCCGAGACTTATTCTATTTATTGGTTGGATGTTGTTGCAAGAATTTCTTACTAACGTCTCTGTTTGCGTTCTTCTGGGATTGTGAAGTCTAGAAATTGATTTATTTTTAGAAGTGACTGAAGAAATATAGCTTTAGTGAGTTATTACATGTTGAACTTAGATTTTATCAGTCAATGCTGGTTTTGCTTCCTTTGCGTACCTGACAGGTTTTCTTTCCAATTTGGTATGTATTAAGCATGCCAGTTAAGCAGTTATGGGTCTTTTAGTAAGATTGGTAATGTATAAGAAATGAATAAGATGTATTAAATTATAGAAAGGGCAGGTTAGATGAATGAAATCAAGGGATGTAAATGTGGAGGTAGAAAAAGGGAGGATATGTCTCTAATAAGTTTTTCAGTAGGTAATAATGTCATGGAAAAATTTACCAACATTTAATGTTGGTAAATGTTGTCAATGAACGTACTTCACTCGTACCCCATTCGTAAACGCTAAATTACGCCTATATGTACGCAATATGTCAGCATAAAACGAAAAAAGTTCGCCGAAAGGGAGACCGGCACCTAACAAGCGCACTTAATGATACCCTAGTCGGCAAAACTCAAAAGACAAACGAATCGCCCTGAACAAAGAAATCGTTTATGCTTTTCCTCAATGTGCTCTATATTTCGGCACGTATAGGGCACGCAGCCGTTTCATGAGGCTACTGAGCTTGTAAGAAAATACTATCGCTCTGCAATCACTTAATGAGAACGGCTTATTTGCCAGCGTAAAGTTGTACCATGTTTACCTAGGAAGATTAAATGAAGTAGACTTGTTATTCAGATCGAATATCGTTGTTTCATAAAAGCAAATTCTGTTTGTTTAAATGGATATCTGTTTCTGGTAACGTAATTGAAACATTTGGAACAACAATGAGTATTAAATAAGGTACTAATTGGCACAATTAAGACTTGGATCAACATTCAATTCCATCAATCGAATTATTAGTTAGGTACCTAGCTGTGTGTGATATACCTAACTGTTTTTTATTTGTCAGTGAAGAGTAGGTACGTAAAATTGGCTTCAGTAAATCGCGAAAACATAACTACCAATAATTAAACTAAAACGCGTATTTTACATGAACGAACTAAACTAAAACAATAACAGCAATTACGAATTCATTCATACCCAATTGCCGATAGAATAAAAAGCGATCACAAAAATTGAAATGCTCCAAGTTATAAAAGCTTCGGCAGCAACTTTTAACAACTTTTTGTTTTAATATCATCGGGAAAGCTTTTTCTTATAATTGTTTTTTTCCGCCTTCGAAGTCAAGCGGAACGATGCGGAGTCCTTTCGGCCGCACCAAATTATCACAAGCTTCTACGTATTTAGATCTGTGTCTTCTTTACAATTGTCCTTAAGAAAATAAGGTACATTGTGTTGAAGTACAAACAAAATATTGGTCATAGTTTCTACTGGATATAAACAGGAATTAAGTTTGATGAGGACCCGATATCTATTTTGAAACAGTTGTATACCTATGTATCAAGGATCATAATTCACGTTTGACCCGTGTCCACACGTTAATCATTACAATTTACCAGTACATAATAGTACATTGTGTCTTAAGGGCGGTAAATAAGGAATTACGAACGAGAGTCTATTAGAAGCCCAAAGTCGAAGACTGAGGGCTTTAATGAGTCGATGTTCGTAATTCTAGTACCGCCCGTGTGACATACAATGTTTTTCGTCACATTTGCGAGTAAAATTTTATATTTGTAAAAGAAAAAATATAATTGTTCCAAATATTGGCGATACCTTAGGCTGTGCTCTTGGCAGCGCCGCCCTCTACCTCCCTCAGCATGCGCCGCAACGTGCGTGTGCATGTAGACGGCGCAGCACCATCAGTACGGGCACTGACTCATTTACCGACTTTGGGCTTCATGACAAGAAAATGTGTACGCGCAATGACTCATTTACCGACCACGGGTTTCATGACAAGCACATTAAGGTCGAGGGTTTTATTTGGGGGGTTGCAACCAAGGTAGCCTGCATATTATGACACTGTTCACGAGCAAGTGTGATGACAATATTATTACTAGACCCAAATATAGTGCACTCTTAAAAATAAAGTCCAGCATCATCACCAATTATGTGTCCTATTTGTGTCTCTTTGCTATTGCTCCTATAACTGGGTATCGTTGGACTTACAGTATTGGGCTTAGAGTTATAGTTTCCACAAGTCACATCCTTAGACACATGAGTAAACTAGATGACTTATATGAGTTTCCCTTCTGTTCTCAAGTTGTTTGTCATCAAGTTTAATTTAAATTTAAAACAAATTCAATATAGATACCGCGTTGCGCTATTTGACTCTGCCTCTCTAAAAAATAGGTATTCATCCCTACATGGCAACCTTAGATTTGTGACTTAGCTCCATTCTAAATATTTTATTTTTTACAACACATCCGTTCAGTATTTGGGCTTAAATCGCAAATTCCTTTGCTACGAGTATAACGAACGCAAAGTAATGGATTGAGAAGGGACAAATACGTAGATCCAATATAAATTGGTGGGTTTCGGTAGATTTTGTTTCAAGTATTTAGATGTCAGATTGTCGCTCTATGTTTATCGGTTAAAATAAAGGAATATATCCACTTGAGATTTTTAGGACCTCATAAATAAACTTTGTTTCTCAATGAAACTTTAAAGTAAATAATACGTAGATATTTATATTGAAAGAAGTCTATATTGAAAAAGTTCAAAATATATTAATGAAACAGAGACCACGTTAATCTCTGTCCTAAGCACGACTTCTACCAAATGGATCGTGAAATTGCACCTCGCATTTATTACGTCTATCTAAATCTCTACTCCGGCTATGTAAAATGAGATAGATTTAAATATAATTGCTTTCACTCATACCTAATAACATAACTCAATCAATAAGCCGACAGAATACTGAATACGCAGAGTATGAGCATGTTAACCCCTTTCTATATTGACTTACGCGCTCAAACTTCAATATTATTGTTATGCTAATAATAAAGTTCAACGTATTAATATATGCAAACGCACATTACATAGTCGTGACAGCACGTGAAGCCATACTAATAATAGGGGATCCAAGACGGTGTAAAAGCTTGTTTAATTAAATTTGTCTACGTCGCATGTTTGAAAGGAGACGATTAACATCTTGAAAGCGGTGCGGTGGCGGCGTCGGCTTAGCATCAATATAATCTACGCTTGCTAAACATCAATCACGCAACGTCGCCCCGCGGCCTTTTGCACATGATACCTCCGCCCATGATCCCTCACACTTTGATGGAACCTCAATTTGTAACACATTTACAAAGTAGAGTTATTTGTCAATTTTCTATTATGATTTTCCCGTGCGGTTTCGTTATTAAATCACAGTTTGTTATTAAAACTACGGATATTTGACGCGCGGTTAGTTTTATGTCCAAGATTAACTTAATCTCTACGTTAGCGGAGTAAATCAGGCTTGAAGGGATTTACTTTAAATTAAATTTATTAATTCATTAAGAAAATCGATCCGGTACTGCTAGCCACGTTTTACGAATCTAATTAGGTACCGACAATGTTTTTAGGGTTCCGTAGTCAACTAGGAACCCTTATAGTTTCACCATGTATGTCCGTCTGTCTGTCTGCCTGTCTCTCCGTCCGCGGCTAAGCTCAGAGACTGTAAGTACTAGAAAGCTGTAATTTGGCATGAATATACACATCAGTCACGCCAAAAAAGTGGTACCTAAAATAAAAAAACTAAAAAAAAAATTTTTTAGGGATCCTCCCATTCTCATAGACGTAAACTGGGGGTGATTTTTTTTTCGCGACTAAGCCTATAGTGTGGGGAATCGTTATATAGGTCTTTTAAAACCATTGGGGGGTTGCTAAGACGTTTTTTTTATTCAGTGATGTGTTTGCGAAATATTCAACTTTAAAGTGCAAATTTTCATTAAAATCGAGCCCCCCCCCTCTTAAATCTAAACTGTTTGGTTTGATTTACAAGGAAAATTATAGTGGCTAAGATTACTTGAGAGTTATTAGTACCTAGTTTAGAGTAAAATTAGTAGCCTAAGGTATAAAACATACCTAAACTTGGAAGATTCCGTACACAATACGAAATCCTTAGAAAATTATTACTTGATTTTTTCGTAATGGCTACGGAACCCTATCCTGGGCGTGTCCGACACGCTCTTGGCCGGTTTTTTTATTATTAGGTAGTATGGGATGGTTAAATCAAATGAAATACAGTAATTTCTACTTACTTTCTACTTTTGATTTTTGTCACGTTAATATATTTTTTTAATAATACCACTCAACAACTCTTTAAATAAAATTCAATATCATTGGGCACCTATTGACTTGCAAGAATCTACTAAATTTATATCGAGTTAAATCCATATAAACTAAAGTTTTGAAAATGATTATATTTTTATGTAATTGCTGTTACTTACCTTTGCCCACAATTTCACTAGAACCTGATTCGTATTAATAATAATAATAAAAATCTAACACTCATTCAGAAATTAATTACCTAAGTCTTCGTCATAAACAACGGGTGCCAAGCAAAAGTACCATAACCCACATCCATATAATTTTCACACACTCGTACCTACAGGGTCTACTTAAGATATCGGGATAAAAGGTATGTCCATGCATCGACAAGAGAGGTTGAGGTGTTAAGGGGAAACAAAACACATTTTACATTTATAATATAAAATTAGGATAACGTGGAAATTAAGTTAAGAATTGACTTCGTTGCAGCTTTCAATTCTGTAGGCAAACATTCTGAGCTTAATTCGGTGCCTCCACTTCATTTGTAGGTTCAGCAGGGGCGAGGTTAAAGTGTCTTGGGGCCAGAGTTTATTTTCTCGCTGAATGCTCAGCAAAGGCAAAATACTTTGTTTTTTTTCCCAGTCTACGCTCGATTAGTCGTTTCCCTTTTAGTCCGGGGCACGTTCAAAAACAGCTGTTATTTATGTACTGTTATATAGGTTCTCTCCAACTATCTAATGAGTTTTCTTCTGTATATTAAAACGAATGGGTGAATATTTTCTGTACCTGTATATGTAAAGGTTATATGATTCTTACCAATATTTATTTGTCAGTCCGCGCATAAACTTGCTTGGCGGGTTTATATTTTTCATTTTATACGTGTTGAATAAAAACATTCAAAATTGATTTCAGAATCAGATCATTGACGGTGGACACACTTGTTACTATTTTAGAAAAGGGTAGTTTTCGCTTTTACTTCACAATGTTTTTTTTATTAATTACTAAGTTTCATTGGAGTTTGGTATCACTTATAACGAATTAAAGAAAAAAGGAAGACTATACACACAGCTAAGTAGGACAAGTCTATAGTATAGACGATCAATTTAAATTATAATTATTATTGAATATACCTACTATTTCAGTATACCTACGGAATCCTACACGCATGTGGCCCGACATGCTCTTGACCGGCAATTATTGAATTTAAATTATTCGGTCGATTCAAGTTTACTGACTGACTCTACTGAGATTTTGTAATTTTAGTTCTTACTATATATTTATACTGTGTGCGGAGACTGTGTGCCATTTTATACCTACATAAAGCATTATGGAACAAGTATAACTAACATAGACTGTGTGCCTTCCCGCAAGTCCCCCGGACCTCCCCTATGTATGATCTCAGTTGTTTGTTTTTATACACCACATATTTTTTGTTAACTTAATCACTCGAAATTTGTCGAGTAAGAAGCTCAAAATGAGTGTCATTATCAATATTTAGGCGATTTGACGGGCACCGATCAAAGAATATAAGATGATCAAAGGGAAAGTAAGTAGGTAAATCTTTGAATCCAGAAAAATCGTAAATTTAAGTATACGAAATGTTTAGCAATCATCGTTTACGTTTCGATACAAAAAACAAGATAGCCATTACGAAAAAATCAAGTAAAATTTTTCTAAGGATTTCGTATTGTGTACAGAATCTTTCAAGTTTAGGTATATTTTATACCTTAGGCTGCTATTTTTTCTTAAACTACTAATATTTCTCAATAAATATTAACCGTTATAATTTTATAATTTTCCTTGTAAATTTGATGTACCTACTTAATACCATCCTGAATTTTTTCAAAATTTTCCACCCATTAGTTTAGATGTTAATGAAAATTTAAACTTTAAAGTTGAATATTTCGCAAACAGATCACTGAATCGAGAAATCGACGGGCAACCTCTTAGGTTTTAAAATACCTATCCAACGATACCCCACACGATAGGGTTAACCGAGAAAAAATCACACCCACTCTACGTCTATGGGAGATCCCTAAAATTTTTTTTTGTTTTACTACTTTGTCGGCTTGACTGATATGTATATTCATGCCAAATTACAGCTTTCTAGTATTACCCGTCTCTGAGCTTAGCCGCGGACAGACAGACAGTCTGACGGACATTCATGGCGAAACTATAAGGGTTCTTAGTTGACTACGGAATCATAACCGCTGAGACCGTTTCGCGATTTCGCAAATACTGTCGTTAATATTTATTTTATAGTTGTTTTATTTTGTGTACTTACTTATAATAGGTAATTTGCGAATTAGCGAATAAACGTTTCTATTTCTATTTTTTATTTTATAACAAGGTATTTTTTTTGAATATTTCTAATAAATTAACTTTCATTACAAAGGGTTTAGCTGGCTAAGGAAGGACATGTGGCCCCTGTGAGGAATTGTTGAATTGGTAAATGACAATTGTTTGTCGCCTTATACTAATAATCACTCCAACTTTCAGCCCTCTATCTTGAACTGTCACAGAGATAATGTCAAAAATGTATTTGTTTTACATTTTTTTCCAACCTCGTTGTTCTCCTTATCCATACCAGCTAAAGCATCGAAACAAAATGTTTGAGTGGTGGTTTGAGTGGGAGATTACCTTACAATTTTATTAATATTTTATACGTGAAAAATAAAAATAAAAAACCGGCCAAGAGCGTGTTGGTCAAATTAAGTACTATTTTTCTACGAATTTGAAAGAGCTATTCAACGATTAGCAACGAATGATTTTGAAAGAGCTATTCAACGATACCCCACACTACAAGTTTGGATGAGAAAAAAAAAACACCCCCACTTTACGTCTATTGAAGGTACACCTATGAAATGAAAATCATATAAATAGCAAATAGTATTGGCTCCGATTTTCCGAAAATAAATTCAAAAATAGGGTGAATGAAACTAAAAGGCCTTAATGTCCCTAGTACATTTTTGTATTTTGTTGCCAAAATTCTATATATAATGTCAAGATATGTCAATACAAATAAATTACAACATTTTGGGAGGCTGTAGTGTTATGCTCAATGTCATTCACCCTTCACCCTACTTGAATCTTTTATTATGCTCTTTTTGTGAGGTACCTACCTACCTACATACTGTTTCTTTTTTTCTAAAATTTAAGAGCTTTTGTCGGTACTCCGCATGGTCTTCGGCCAGCTCCGGACTTTCTGATACGACACGACACTCAGCCAGTGTCACCTTCACCTGATCAAAATAGGTCAACCTTGGCCTTCCCCTGCCTCGTCTTCCTTTTACTTTTACTTCCAGCAGACTTAAAAAGAAATAGAGGTACTGTTTACAACACTATAATTTACCAGTGCTGCACCTGCCTATGATAATACAACCAGGCCCTATAGGTACTACGAAGTGCAAAACTCGAACTTCGTATATTGCAGTCCCGCTGACGTTTATATTATTTAATACTAGAGTGAGAGGGACGGTACGATATGAACTTCGATTTTCGAATTTCGTAGTAGCCCTCCTGGTACGAGTATATGAAACTGACAAAGGGACGGGCCGCGCGATCTGGCAGCATATCTGCGGCGGCTGCGGTCGTACCCCTTGAGAGGTGTGGATTGGATCGTAGTGTTGGTATTCCCGTTGGCACAGATTTTATTATTATATTTGTTATTCTCCTTAATAAGTGTGAGCAATTTCAAGTCAATCCGACAATTGGTGTGGGCCAAAATGAACTTCAAGATTTGACCCAACAAACAGAGAAAGTTAATTATAAGCCTGCTTTTGCTAAATTTTTGTGATCATTCAGTTAATTTTCTTTGCTTCGCTGAGGAGTAAATCAATTTATAAAGTTAATCAATTTATCCATTTTACTTTAAACATGAACATCAGGAAAGTAACACCTGAATTTAAAGTAAGTACTTGTATAGTATTTATGTTTAGTAGGTACTTGCACCGGCAGAAATTCTCAAAACAAAAATTATCGTAAACTACGTAATACACTCCATGTATTCAAACATTCAAACTCAAAAGTTTCAAAGTAGGTTTTATTTTTCTGCGTACAGTAAAACCACGTTTCAAAGATAACTTAAAAAATGAATGTCCTTTCTTTGTTTTTACTTTTACATCACAAGACAACAGATTTTCTTAGGAGTTCTAAAGAAACTTTACAACGTGGTGTCGCGTACGAAAAAGATTGTGCATGCTTCATTATGACAGTGCTGAGTCACGCAGTAATGGGCTATTAGTGATCGATCATTCACGGCAATGCACGGTACTGCAACTAGCAAACGATATTTCTCGCACCATCTAAATGAGGCTTTAGAGGCTGCTAACGGTCGGACGCCAGCGAGCCTACAAATTCTCAGCAAAAGCGGCTTTATTCCTCCCGTCGCACCAATCAAAGCAATTAAAGAACAACAAAGGGAAAAATTCACCCCACCCACAGGCGGATCGCGAGGAAACTCTAATTGTTCTTCGATCGAATACACAATGAATACATTTTACTTTGTTCAGGTATTAAATGAGTGGTAAAAGTTTTAATAAAAGTAAAAGTTTTATAGCTTTATTACTTTTCTGATGTTTATCTTGGGATTTGGATATATTGTGGGCTTGAACTCCCAAGTTCTAACCTTGGAAGGGGTTAAAGTCGTTAGTTAAAGCTCCTTAACGACCGCTTTGCACGCAAAAACTGCTACCTACAAAACATATCGGCGTTATTTAAGATTTGTGTCTAAATATGAATAAATAGGTAAATATCATGGAACATTGTTGAACTAATAAATACACATGCAAATACCTACATGTTATATCCATGAGTCAAGTATAAACATTCGTATTCATCATACCGGATCTGTCTCTACTGGACTGGGAACTAACTTGAGTATCATATTCAGGATCTTTTTCGACCACTTGGCTATCCCCCCCATCGTCAATAAGAAGTAAGAAACCACATTTTTTTATGTGATACACTGATTTACTGAACTGTCACAAAACATAACATCAATCATTAGATGTCATTGCCAATTATTATTTACTACAAACAAACATACAAACATCATGCCTGTATTCCCAAATGGGGTAGGCAGAGCACACGAAAAGTTACCGCTTCGGAGCAACTTTTAGCAATTTTAGGTTTTAAGTTTGACAAAAACGGTACAATAGTGATAGGTTGCTAGCCTATCGCCTCCGGTATACCTTAACTTATATCCTCAGTCGCCTCTTACGACATCCACGGAAGAACTGGAGAGGTGTAATTTTAACCCGAAATCACACGGGATATTATTGGGGCACGGGCATTAAGTATTTACTAGATGTGCACAAATTAACTTCAAACCTCTCACTCGCAGAAAACTTAACGCATAACATTGATTAACTTATTCATCAAATTATTACGTAGCTTGATACGAGCTTGTTTTTAGGGTTCTGTAGCCAAAGGGTAAAAATTTGACCCTATTACCAAGACTCTGCTGTCCGTCCATCCGTCTATTCGCTGTCTGTCCGTCTGTCACCAGACTGTATCTTATGAACTGTGATAGCTAGACAGTTGAAATTTCCTCAGATTATGTATTTCTGTTGCAGCTATAAAGACAAATACTAAAAACAGAATGAAATAAATATTTAAGGGGGGCTCCCATACAACAAACGCGTGTTTTTTTTTGCTAATGCCTAATGTTGTATAGATAATAGTACGGAACCCTTCGTGCGCGAGTCCAACTCGCACTTGGCCGGTTTATAATATTTGTAGCACTCAATTTCCATAACATTAGCTTAAATGTGGTATATTTATAGCTGATGATTTTAGCTGTTTATTCCCCGATGGGGAGACGAAGCTCCGATAACACCCCATGGTCGTCATTTCACAGGCCATTTTCTTTAATGCGGGGGAGAGCCTTGAATATAAAGTGCTGTCACTAATGATATAAACGATTATTATCAAAATGATGTCCCTGAGTTCACTTCGGCGATCGATAAAACAAATTATTATAAATATTATCGACGTCTAAAATTACTTTTCGAACATCAAAATGCACTTTAATTTAACTTTACAATATCATGGATAGCGGCCAAGTATATTTCTTAAATTGGATTACGTAAACGTCAATTTAAAATTAATACGTATGTCCATAATCAATTCTTAAATCTTGCGTATGGTGCAAATACGTAACTATTACATTTCCATTCCTAAAATGCACCAAGAAAGTACTACTTAATATGCCAATTTTGGTGCAAATGGCGATTTTTATGTATTAATCCTCAAATCTACAGTGCTTTATTTGGTTTACCATGCCTATATATCAAATTTTAAGCAGCTTTCTAACTGCGGTTAGACAATTTGAACTCGAAAGCGGGAAGCAGTCGCACTGTTTTATTTGTACCATGTGCTCTATAAACTAGCAGTCACAGACCGGAGGTCGCCGTATAAAAGTTAGCGTCCACCTGCAGCTTTGATGCGGTCAACCTTGTTGCGTGGTAGAACTCCTTAAGAAAGAAGAAGAAGAAGGAACTTATCTACAAAAAAAAACAAATACGCAGATTTTCAAATATTTTAATTGCTTATAATTTTCCTTTGTTAATCGCTACAAGTTAAAGCGCGATGAAGCTTTCTGCCACAGCTGTAAAAAACATGTATGTACAGAGCGGGGTACGAGGAATAAAAACTAGCAATTAAATGATTAAGACGGGATTACAGAGTATACCTCATCGCTGGTCAATTTTTTTTCACGTAGATCAGGAGTAGCATCAGCCTTTTTCGAAATCCGGACATACATTGTTTTACCTCTTTAATCTGCAAGTATCAAACAACACTTGAAGAATTGACAGCCCTAGCAGAACTGTATTGCAACACCAACTTGGTGTCAACGGTAACCCTAGCGGCGTTACCTACGTGACGGGCAAATGAAATGTACAATTTTGACTTCACTGCAAAGATATAATATAACTAGTGTCGAGAAAGATGCATTTCATGATGACTTTCATCCCCTTAAAAAAAAGGAGGCTATCATTCTGTTGTATTTTTTGCGTTTGTTACCTCAGAACACCGTCGTTTATGAATAACTAGCTTTTGCCCGCGGCTCCGCCCGCGTGGTATTCCCTCGGGAACTGTGCATTTTTTCGGGACAAAAAGTAGCCTATGTCCCTTTCGGGCCCATAAACTATCTCTATGCCAAAAATTACGTCGATCCGTCGCTCCGTTACGGCGTGAAAGGCGGACAAACACACAAACACACTTTCGCATTTATAATATTATTAGTATATTAGTATTAGTATTAGTATATTAGAATATTAGTATATAAGTACCATCCGTTTGTTCCAATAATAGAAGGGAAAAACGCCATCACCATCACTAAGTAAATTCCTCGAAGTTTTTTTCTAATAAAATAATTTAAGTGCTACGCTTTGGCAAACATCTCTTTACATTAATATCGTAATTATAAAAAAGTTACTTGAGCTTTAACTCAATATTAAAGTAATTAGGAGAAGTACGAGGCCCATAAACTATGTAACAGGACATGATAGATGTGTCTAATCTGATTATAACGTTGCAAATCAAGGGGCGAGACTTGTGTAATATTATCCTTTGGACTTCAGAAAAATGAACGCGATTGTAATAATAGAACCAATCTTATGAACAATTTACATTCCAAAACTTTTATCTAAGTCTAACTAACTCAGAATTGCATGCTTTTCTTTAAAAAACCTTCTAGATGCTCATATAATTAGGTACGTTCTACATTTAAGATTTTTTTTTCAGATTTTTCCAGCCAGCGGCTTAGCTTGTATTGGTTGCAAATGGATCCCAAAATTGAAAAGTGGCCTGTGCAGACTTAATGTTTTTAAAAGATCTACGAGTATCCAGCGATGCCCCATAGGTACTTTGTTTCATCATCTCAGCCATAGGACGTCCACTGTTGAACATAGGCTTCCCCTTCAATTGCTTTGGCTTTAATCCGTCCATCTCGTTGGTCCTACGCTGCGCTTGCCGATCCGCGGTCTCCACTCGAAGACTTTTCGGCCCCAACGACCATCTGTTCTCTATGCTATAGGTATGTCAAGCCCATTGCCACTTCAACGAGCTAATTCGCTTGAGTATATCGCTGAAATAAATATCCCCAGTTCATATGCAGAAAAAAAGTGTTAAGAAATTATTTTAGAATTTTATTTTGCAATTTTGTCAGCGTGATCAAAATATATGCTAGTCCAAATTACAGCTTTCTAATATTAGCAGTCTATGAGCTAGGCGAGACGAGCGGAGGGACGGAAGAACGAACGGACATACGATAGACGAACAAGGCGAAACTATAAGGGTTCCTTGTAGGACTACGGAGCCGTGAAAAAGTGGCATTCTATAAAAGTAAAATACGACAAGCACCTACTCAAGTTATTTCTTACTTTTGAGAAAGTAAACCATCTCAGGAGACATTTCCAGCTCCGTGAAACGACGACGCTAAAAGATAAATTTGAACTAACTTTGTAGTAAAGGGTTTGATAAAGTACATCTACAGATTGTGGCCCGATTCGCTGTCACCGCTTGCCTCCTACTCACAGCTAGCACTACTGTGACTTGTTTTGTCGCTATATTCCTTTCTTACTTTCGTAGTAGAAAAGGGACACACTGAGTGAGATACAAACGTGCAAGCATTTTTGATCTCGACGACGCAGACAATGGCTTGGATTTACGGGCGGGATGCAATGAGCCGACCGACCATTCAACGGCGAGCCCAAGCCTTCATTTTGCATGATATTAAACTGGAAAAATAAAAAACTTGATATAAAGGAAAACTTCGAGAGGAAATTATCATGAAAGGCGAGAGGTGCGGCGTGGCGCAGTACTTATTGTCATTATCATTAGTTTTTATTCCTGTTTCCCGTAACACTTTATTATTTAAAATTAAGTTTCATTGTTTTGCTATTAAGCAGGAGTTTATTTTAACAATAACATAAATAATAGTCACTGCTATACGATGTAAACGTGTAGCAACAGTACAAGTTGCTTAATTATTAAAGTTCTATTCACAGCTTTGTTTCTAGTGGCACCGACCGGAAAAGTTTTGTAGACTGAATTGGATTAGATGGCTGTCTTATTCGGTGGACTGTAGCAGTTTTCACTACTCGCCAGGACTCACAGTTACATCGAAGTAGTTTCGACGTGCACTCCTGAACTATTTACAGTCCAACCGACGAAAAAAAAACTTTTTGTTGAAATCTTTTATTGACAAAGAGCGAAAATAGATTTGTTGACATGGAAGGGTTTTTTAAGTCAAAATAGATTGCGATCCTTAAGCTGCGATATATTGCTATCGCCTAAATATTAATTGGCGTCATTACTATAATATAGTTAATTCCCCTGTTAGTTCACAACTTCTAAGTTGGCAACTTGCCGAGTTAACTACTCGTAGGACTAGAAAGTGGTTCTCAAACGCATCGAAACGCGAACTCGCGTCGTACTTCACGATTGGCTCGACTTGACGTTCAACTTAACTATTCCTGCTCGCTTTTATAACTCGCGAACTACATTTCGAAAATGCTGTCACGCTTTTACTAATTATTACTTAACAAGTCGAAGGAGGACAGAACTATGTTGTAAAGGGGTCGGGTGGTTTGGATTTGGAGTGGCCCTGAAGCGGATGGCTCGACTAGTTCGAAGCGTATCGACATCTCGGGTTCCCTGGAGTGCGGCTTTTACCCTCCATTTCAGTTCTCGAGCGAATATCCTCCATTCCTCACTCTAACCGAGTTACTGACCCGGGCAAGCTTTTGATAGTTAAACCGTTAAATGTCGTACTTCCGCCGGGCTACCTAGACTCTAACTTACCTCTGTCGATTCCAGAAGGTATTGGCTGCCTATAAATTGTATCCGTCTCAACAACTACGGAATGCCGATAAATCTGTTTCTTACCCACAATGCTCGGTGTAGAACTGTAAAGTATTTAGGAAGAACGATCCATTAGGAATGGCATCGATCGAAGTCGTCGAACTCACTGTTTTTTTAAGTCTTTACATTTTCACATCTTTGTAGGATGTCGAAGAAGATAGGCAATAAGCAAGGCCCCATTAAGTTGACGGTACAATTTGGCTAATTTATACTCCTGTACTGAGTCACAAAAAGTTTCCCTCATTAAGTTAAGAGACAACTGGAGTAAATCACGCAGCCAAGGCGGCTCGTATCGCAGACACGATTGCTATCTCCAAATTACCGGGAAGGGTAAGAACGTTTGCAAATCATGAGCCATCCATTTACTTACACTTTGCTCTCTAACTTTCGAAAGATATTTTCTGAAATAATACTTTTTACATCTCATTTATATTTATTTGTTTTGTTTACAAATAAACGAAATGTATATTAGCCTGTTAAAGTCTGCTTTGGTGCTGACACCGTTTTATTTATTCTACTGTCTGTTAGTTTGTTGCAAATCAAAAATATTATGTAGCCTTGTCCACATCTCCGTATGTACAACAAAGTGGTTTTAAATTTTACTTAAAATTTATATCAAAATACACGATACGAACTACACGATAAGAACTCATATATTAAGTACTTTATGTCATATTCAGTTTCTACCCATAAAATAGATACTGACGTAATCATGCAAGTATATTGAACGTAAAGACAAAGCTACTACCGGGCGGGAGCCAAATATAGGTGCTTTGCAGGTCCTCTAGTACCGCTTTCTGGTGCTAAGGTTGTCCATCGCGGTTCAACGGCAAGCGTATTGGGCACCTTTACGCTTGTTGGGACGTGCGGCGATTTGTTTGACTGACTATATTTTGTTTCTTTTATTTGATATTTTTGTCATTCATTTGACAATGTAATTTTTTTTTGTGGAATAAAAATTTATATCTGGTAAGAAACTGTGAAGGTAATATTTAAATTTCGCTATCAACTGGGCAGCATAGGTACAGTCAGCAGCAGCAGTGTCAGCTTGGTAGTATAGATTCGTGTGTAATTTAATTTTGTACCCATCCACTTCTGTTACTGATTGTACTTTACCTGGTAAATTATTAGTCAGCATTTAAATTTTGATATGGTATCGTTGCCGGATATCATCTGTCCATCTTTTTGGTGGTCGTCCTCTACCGCGGGTGTTAGCACGGGGTCTCCACTCCAGGACTCTTCTCGCCCAACGACTGTGGTCCATTCTAGCAATATGTCCTGCTAGCTGGCGTAAACTGGATGCGAGTGGCAATGAATAGGCAAGACTAGAAAAGTAGAGAGGAGGCCTATGTCCGAAGACGGGCGCTATAAGGGCTGTTATAGATAGATAGATGGTATCGTTACTTAAAAAAAACAATATTATTGTGAGAAATGCTTAAAACGTTATTTTACCGACAGTGAATCATATAGTACATTTTTTAATAGTCACTTCAAACTTAACTCTTATTTAGGCAACCAATTCGATTCCTGGATTATAGAAGTAAATAATTTTATATGCCTATATCCACTGCTTATCGAATAACGTAAAATGGTGGACTAGGGGTCAAATTAAATGATTTTATCTATATACAACAAACCTTTTCTTACTTACGCGTGTGCGAAAGGGACGAATGCTTTATCCCATGATAAAAACATACTAGCATGCTACAGTTGTTATAGTGGGCAGGAAATGTCAGTTTTACAATTTTTTTCCCAGTTTAGTACCTCTAACCTTCCTGCAGCAAACAAGTGTAAACCTCGGTAAATAAAATCGTCGTTCTGGTTCAATTAACGTTGATTCAATAGCTGCCCGGAAAGCAAAGCAAATGTCGCCGACCACTGATTAATTCCGCAACACGAACTGTCTTGCCCGGCTCCTTCTATTTGCGTTAATCCCGCAATATTGCGTTAGGTGCTCTGGTACGAGAATTCACTAGGAGTTTTTTAGATCTATGCGGTAAAAAAATATTTTAAATACTAAAATATTATATTAATTCAAGCTTTTTTAATGATTGTAAGTAAGTTTTGCTGACTGTAACCTGCATTGCCAACCAACTTACTTATGTGTACGAAATTGCAAGTAAATCTGATGACTGCAAATGTATTAAATTCGAAGTATAGTCGAACCATTTGATTCCTGACCCACCGTTAGAACGTTCTCACAGTAGGTGTCATATATTCCCTTATCAAGCAATGCGATGTCACTATGACTTTTTATAAGAAAAAAAATTAACCGACTACAAAAACCATGATAAATAATTTTCTATCAGTCTGAAGTCAGTGCTTCAGCACGAACCAGCAGGAGTGGACCTATAGTCGTCTACCTCACCTAGGTACGTACTACATACTGGGCTTCAATCACTCCTCCTGGCTCGTGCTGAGGCACCGACTTCAGACTGGTAGAAAATTGATTTCATGATTTTTTTGCAGTCTGGGTTAAATTTTTTATTATTTAACATTTTATCACGCTTTTTAGCATTTTACGTAAGATTGCTTTTTCCGATGCAGAGATTTTCATTGTTAAGGAGTCCTGGTCATTGATTATTTTCATTATTGAGGAGGATTACATCACTTGTATTGTGTCCTGGTGCTTCACCACCCGTTCCATTTCACCTTATTATGCAGTACGATGAGCATAAGTTGCCTAGTTACTGTGTTAAAGTAATTTAAATTTAACCCGTGAAGTACTTGTTATTAAGTAGTAGCTCTGTTGGTCAAAATTTTACCAAATGATAATTTTCAAGAGCAAATGCATGAGTTACTATTATTAAATATATCGTCACTACTTTAAAAAAAAGTCGTATCTATATAATGGATAATTTTATTAGTGCACTTTATGACCATTACGTCAAGGTTCAATTTTGTTGACGTATTGATTTGAGATACGAGATTTTTTCAAAGTAGTGACGATATCCAAATCACAATAAGCGTCCCTACAATATTTGAAGAGTTTCCTAGATTTCCTTGGGATCCAACCATTATAATCCTGATTTGGTGCTTACCTATGGGATAAGCTCCTCCTTTTTGTAAGTCGGTTAAAAAGGTTCCACAGTGGGTCACGATTCAGTTGGTTCGATAGTAGGTAGGTACCTACATCATATTTTTCCATTGCCTAATAAGTAACCTTAGAAAAAGCTTTGCCAAGTTTGAGATTTTCCTTCTTCTTTTCCGATTTTCATATAATAATAGCAATCACACGTGAACTCACTCAGTAGATAAGGGAAGTTTTTTATCGTAGGTATATTTTTACCAATACGCGCATGATTGTTACCTAATTTAACTTATTCGCATTGAATAAGAAAGTATATATTACAAGGACAAAATTTTTAACTTTGTACCTCTACTAACATTGTGCTACATTTTGTAGGCTGTTAAGAATTATTTACTGCCATATAAAATGCAGTCGCGAAACGCCTACAGTGTATGTTCGACGCAATATTGCTTTGTTCAATAGTCAGGCGCTTATTTGTAGCCTGAACAAACACAAACATCTGCCTGGATCGTTTTTGAGGTTATGGCAATGAGAACTTTGTATTCAATCAAACTATAATAATAATAATATCATGAGATACTTGACACCAACTGACCTAGTCCCAAACTAAGCAAAGCTTGTACTATGGATACTAGGCAACGGATAAACATACTTATATAGATAAATACATACTTAAATACAAATTAAACATCTACCCGAGAATAAACATTCGTATTATTCATACAAATATCTGCCCCGGCCGGTAATCGAACCCGTCACCTCAAACGTCGTAGTCAGGTTCTCTAACCACTTGGCCATCCGGTCGTCACTATGCTTATTAATATTAAATTTTAATATGATAAATATCAGGTCCTCACATTTTTGCCGAAAACATTTTTCTTTTTCAAATGGACGAATAATTTTTTTTAAACTGTAAGTAGATACTGCAGGATTGTTGTAAAACTAACTTAACACAAACTGTAAGATTCTACAGGATAGTACTAAATTATCCTGAATAGTTTATAGTTTTAGAAAAAAAATCGTTCGTCCGTGATGATTAAATAAGTATACCTACCAACTTACTACTGATTTTGAATATAACCCATGTTTTATCTACACCAAGAGCAGGCAAGAAGCTAAATATTGAAAAGCCCCTGTTCCTAATAACATCCTTATTATTCTCGTGACATCAAAAACATGTTTGTTATTGAATAAAGCCTGTCTTGACCATCGAAATGTGGAGATAAAATCAAGGGTAGGTAACGGAAAATAGGCTTGCGTGCGACCCTTTGTAGGACAAAAAGGAATGTTAACAACGTAACGTAACGTGGGCTTTGATTTACAATACTGCATCATGCTGCTGTTTGCAAAATAAAAAGCTGTTGTTATTTTTAAGTGGCGATAAAAAATATATTTTTGATTTTTTTGTCTAATGACTTAATACACCGTTTTTTTCTCGATTTCCGATAACTTTAAGTCTGATCACGACCGTATCTCACTGTCCGGCCGACCGTCGTGAATGTACTCACCCTTGATAAAGGTCTTCCGAAAAGACCAAAACTAGTAGAATCCCTGAATTATAATGTGAGTTGAGTCGTTCTTATTTAATTTTATAAATCACTAACCTGTTCCCCTCGACTCCGTCTGCGTAGAATTCGTTTATTCGCGCGTATATCCCGCGGGAACTTTGCAATTTTTCTGGATAAAAACGATCCCATTTCCTTTCCCGGGACTAAAAATATCTGTATACCTACCAAATTTCATCTAAATCCGTCATCTGAAGAGAAAGAAAACAACACCCAGGCGTGAGTACCTACTTTTTTTGCAGACTCTACTTAGAAACCGAAGTGATAACCTCCTCCTTTTTCGAAGTCGGATAAATATAAAATAAAACGCGGAACCTGCATACTACGAACCTACATACGCGGAACCTACATAATCTACATTTTCCTTATTTAATAATGATTGTTATACTTGAAAGTAGAAAAAAAAACAGCTTATTGTACTAAACGTACAGGAATTAATTGCGTTGTTTTCTGTGTAAAAAAAATATTATTATATATTCTATATATTTAGTCCGTGAATTAGAGTGCCAGAAAATATTGAACATATATTTTTTATTTTGAAAAACAAACAAACAAGTTTTTATCAAAAAAATCATTTGTAATACAACATTTTTTCCTGGTTATACTTTATGTTGTTTGTACTTACTTGCATTGTCATCCAAATTACATTTCCATACCAAATTTCAAGTCGATTTCATTACCATTGAGGAGTTCCGACATGCGGAGACGATCCTGGCCAGATAATCAGAATTTCACTACCAGATCAATGTATTGTCACCAGACTTACATTAGTAAGTATGCCAAATTTCAAGTCAATCCGACTACTGAATATGGGTGAAATTGAACTCGTAAGATTTGACTCGTACATACATAATTTAGATTGCAAGATAAATAAAAGCTTGTAAAGATGGCAAGAAATGCGTCAAAGTTCGCGAGTGACAGTGAACTAATTAATTTTTTACCTTAGGACTCTAGACTATTACGTGAAAAAATTAAGTACCTACGTATTTACATCGTTAGGTCTAAGCTTCCCAATGGAGGTATGAATATTCACTCAAATAATAACTGTTAAAGTAATTTTGCGTAGTTATTATAAAACCTCGTAAGCACCTACTTATTTTATTTTAACCTGAAAACCTAATTGGTCAATTGTTTCGTAACATGAAGAGCATTTTAATTGGCAATCATACAATTACGAATTATGCCAGCTTATTTTAAATCGCACACACGGTAGTATGTAAGACTACCGTTAAAAAAACCGGTCAAATGCGAGTAGGACTCGCGCACCAAGGTTTAAAAAAAAAATCGTTTCTACCTCCCCTATACGTAAACTGCGTATGTTTTCTCCTTCTTAGTGTGGGACATCGTTTGATAGGATTTTTGAAAACATTATCTATCTGATTCAGTTTGTAGAAACCATTTCTGATTTGGGGATCCGTTTGCAAAATATTAAATAAGCTTTAGTCATAATTTTTGTTAGAATCAAGTGTTTTAGGTACAATTGTGGCCACAAAGCGCGAGCTGAGCGAGTGAACCGATCGCACCGCGTTAGCGGCCAGTGCCTAATTAAGTAAGGAAATAATTTGGCCACTACCACCAGTGCTGGTTTCCGCGGGCTAGCAAATTCTTCGCAGATGGAGCTAGTTATTAATTATTAATAATCTCATACTACTTAGTCTTATATCGCCTAAGAGACGCGATGACGGGAAAGAAGAAGCGGGTTGCAACATCGATTAAATTGTTAACGATAACAGTCTCTTTTTTAGGTAAATCTTTTTCAACAGTTTTCAGCATATAAAGCTGTCTGAAACTGAAGTTTCGCTTAAACAGTTACGCTGCTTTTAACACTCAAAAGTAGGGATTGAAATTATTTCTCGTTGTTTTCGCGTAGTTTGAGAACTTTTCGACATTATTAGAGTAGATGCGTAATTACCATCGCGATCTGGTAAATGAGAGCGGAGCGGAATCCACCGCGGAATAAAAGGACAACAGAGGCCCAGAAGCGAGCTTCGTTTCAAATGTTACTATTTGAATAGTTAATGTGAATTTCAAAGTAGGTAGAATACTTCCTGCAACTTCAATGTCGCTGTCTTAAGTTTTTAGGCGACATTTTCAAGGATGATTAATGACTTCGTGTACCTAACTGTTACAAAATATATCTATAGTTGTAATTTAGTTGAATATTAACGTTGTTATTGTAAATTATACTTAAAACAAATATTTAGCACCTATTAATTTTAATCATTACATATTAGCCCATTATTGGATCGGTTGTTGATTAATACAGTACCAGCGCATTCAGCGGCCACCTTCACTATTTGCAGCTAGCTGTTTGCTTTGTAAATGCTGCAGCATTGTGTGCATTTGTATCGGGTGAATGGTCGTCAACGCTGATATCTGTTTAATATGATAATCCGCATGCAAACAAGCGGAGGATTGGCCGTCGAAATTATTTATGCACCCCGGCCTGCGGGTGATGGCTTCACTCGTTGGACACCGGCGACCGGCGACCGTCGCGGCACGCAGGGACTTTTATTGAACCTCAGCTCTGGACAGGTGAGAGGATGAACCTGTATTTCAGGAATAAAGCGACGAATAAATTATGCACGAAGAGCTCACCCATCCAGGGTTCGCGAGTAAAAATTTTAATTTTGGAACAATGTTTTTTGTTACGAGCATAGCTCGCTGGGGACAGCTTTCAGCTTTTCTTGTGTGAACATTTTAAGTTGTAGGTACTCGTAGGTTGGAAATTGCGTGCATATTTATACAGTTAACCACCGGGGACCTGAAGCGATAAATAAACAACATTTACATAAATACTACGGTATCACGATCGTTATTTAGTCTTCTCATATCATTAATGTATATCAAGTCGCTCGGCTGGTTTTCAAAAATCAAGAACTCATTTAATTGTTGTTTAAATGCGAAAACATGATATAAATGGGTATCACACCCTTGACCTTTATCTTTCAGCTACAAATTGATAGGTCAGTTCGAATGCTTGACTTAGTGACAAGACATGTTACGTTATTACTCCCCGCATATGAAGACGTAAACCCGGCTTAGACAGACGGTAATCAATTCCGTAGTAATTGAATTCGGTCAGGCGGGCATGCATCATCCCGGTCCTGTTTCGTCCTGGTCCTGGCACCCGAAGCTTTAATGAAATAATACTCACACTAATCTGATTGTGCCATTGTAATTGCGTTTGCGATGTAGGGTTATTATGACCTATATTGAATAGGTAACGAATTATTGTCCTGCAATCTCGTCTAATACTCAGATGGTGATAGTGCTTGTGTTTAAGAATGGCGATGACGTGCCACCACTTCTAGTTTCCCCATGATGGGTAGTCAAGCAGTGGTGGAGTGTGAAAATTTCGTTTGTTAACCCGAAGCAAAATTACACTTGCTACACCTCACAATTAATGTATAGGTATTAGTGTTTCAGTATAACGCCTTTTCTGTACTTATCATTATCATTGACGTCATGTTGGAAGTTAAGGAGTTTGGCAAAAGTACATAACATGCAACCCGTTGGCAATCGAGTTTTTAGGGCCACGTCACTGAGTTTTAGACCAATTTTATAACGAACTTCCAATTTTTTTTTATTCGACTGGATGGAAAACGAGCAAGTGGGTCTCCTGATGGTAAGAGATCACCACCGCCCATAAATATCTGTAACACCAAGGATATTGCAGATGCGTTGCCAGCCTAGAGGCCTAAGATAGAATACCTCAAGTGCCAATAATTTCACCAGCTGTCATACTCTCCACCCCGAAACACAACAGTGCAAGCACTGCTGCTTCTCGGCAGGATTAGCGAGCAAGATGGTGGTAGCAATCCGGGCGGACCTTGTACAAGGTCCTACCACCTGCAAAATTAGATTTAACACTACAAATAAGGAGAAAGAGTACAGTAAAATATTTTATTATAGGTAGGATTCAATTTGATACTCTGACTGAAGCAATTGAAACTGAAAGATCGGATAGCATTGCCATAAATCCAAGCTTCGACCAAAAAGAGAAAATATTATGCAGCGCTTGGGGACGAAAGGCTTGTACAATAATAAAATACCGGAGAGAGTGGACGGGCAGGAAATCTAAGATTAACACGAAATTGCTGATTGAGTCGGCTTTTGCCGTTGCGGGCGCCGTGTATCGGGGAATTTGATTTCAGGGTATGCAATTAGAGGATACTATTGTGCTTCTGATTTTTTTTTATTCGACTGTATGGCAAACAAGCAAGTGGGTCTCCTGATGGTAAGAGATCACCACCGCCCATAAACATCTGCAACGCCAGGGGTACCTATTGCAGACGCGTTGCCAACCTAGAAGCCTAAGATGGGATACTTCATGTGCCAGTAATTTCACCGGCTGTCTTGCTCTCCACGCCGAAACACAACAGTGCAAGCACTGCTGCTTCATGGCAGGATTAGCGAGCAAGATGGTGGTAGCAATCCGGGCGGACCTTGCACAAGGCAAACAGACAAACTTTACAGCCAAGCGGAACACACAATTTTTCACCTCACGACAGCGAGAAAAATAGTAGGTAGTAGTAAATCAGTTTCAGGTTATGCTAGCTAGCTGGCGGCTTTTTCTAAATCGAAGAATTCTCATCCCATGCAAATATCTCAAAATACATTCACGTTCTTGTTCCCATAAAAAGAGGGAATTTCGAAGTCCAAGTAAAAGTTCAGCTTTCTAGAACCAGGGTTTGGGTTGGACGTTGATAAGTGAGTTAGCCAGTATTTTTACATTTCATTATGCAAGTAGCCTAACCTACCTAACCTACTTAAAGTTAAAATAATTATTACTAAAATTGGAAATATTGATAGTGTGGATTTTTTCCTCCGATAGGTGCGGTCTGAATTTGATTGACCACATATCTATCTACCTATTTGTCGTTATTTTTTGTGCATAAGGACGAAAAAACTTAATGTAATAGAACAAAATGTAAATAAATATTTAATTGTTGTTTCTTTAAAAAAATATGGCTCTATCCATTGGAGGACAATTTTGCCAGTGTCTAATAGTTTTTGCCATTGTACGGTGAAAAAAAATTAGAAAACGAAATATGAGACGTAATGGTGGATGAACGATGACAGCGCGAATCGTGACTCGTAAATAAATTTTATCTTTTTTTGTATTAGTAAATAACGACAATAATAACAAGAATGAAAACACGAACGCATTTATATATTAATTAAATAATTTATGACAAACCACGTTTCAGAACGTGTCAATGGGCTTTTTTTTCGGGTGCGTTTCCGAATCTCTTTTCATCATTTGATATCTATTTTCTTCTTGTTTGTTCTGTATTTTTTTTGTACTTAATTATAGACGCACTTTTGCCCTTTACTTCGTCCGCGTGGAATAGTAATTTTGGAAAGTCTTTAATTTATATAGGATACCTATTCTGCCAATACCGAAAATAAACTATTTTAATACATTTCTTTAAATAAATATAAACAATTTTTTTTGTTCTTCCATACATCCATCCATCCGATGTCTGGTAAGACATAAATATTTTGCGGGTAGCCATATTTTAGCAATACGACGTGTATTCTATACCCTGTCAACACAAAATGACTAATTCTTCATAGTGAACTCTTGGCACCTTACGTCTTTTATTGTTTGTCAAGGCATTTTTACTAACTTTAAAGTTGTTTACTTTCATCCCCATATTTTCAAGTAAATAGGTCAAAATTTGAAAAAAGCGCCAGAGCAAATGTTTTTTAGGGTTCCGTACCTAAAGAGGAAAAAATGCAACCCTTGTAGGATTACTTTGCTGTCCGTCCGTCCGTCTGTCTGTCAAGACCCTTTATCTCGTATACGCGCGGAGTATAGGTATCGAGTTGAAATAAAAACCCTAAACTCAGGTCAATAGTCCCGAAAGCTGTGAAAAAATCAAACCTCAAAGTCAAGACAGTCAAAAGCTACAGTCATTAAAAAGGTGTTTCCATACAAATTGCCTCAACAGAAAAAGTTATAGGGTGCTTACTACTGTCCTAGAAACTTGGAATTTTGCATAAAGGTAGCTCTTATAGCACAATAAATAAGAAAAATCTGAAAATCATAATTTTTTCATGTCTGACTGTCTATGTGAATAAGTCATCTAAAATGACCCCATATTGCGTACATTTTGCTTATGAGCTTAGAAGGCTCTGCTAACACTGCACCATCCCCTCTGCTAACATCCCCTCGCAGGTAACATTTTCAAAAACGCTTGAACAAATATCTATTTATTTATTATAAGTAGGCCAATGCCAAGTTTCATAAATAACCATCGATTTATCTTCGACAATGACGATCTTCCATATAAACTTTCATCCCTCATTTCACCCCCTCACAGGAATAATTAAAAAAAACGTGCTAACAAATATCTATTTATCTCTTTCCACGTGCCGAAATGGCAACTTTAATAAAGATTCATCGATTTATATTCGATAATGACGACCTTGCATATAAACTTTCATCCCCTATTTCATCCCCTCACAGGTCGAATTTTCAAAAAAGCTCAAACAAATACAGAATTATTTCTTATTAAGTGCCTAAATGCCAAGTTTCATGGTTTTATCTTCGACAGCGACGAACTTCCAACATATAAACTTTCATCCCCTATTTCAACCCCTTAAAGCCTCTTTTTCGCGATAAAAGATAACCTATGTTCTTTCCCAAGGTCTATTGTATCTCTGTACCAAATTTGATCAAAATCGGTTCATCGGTTTAGGCGTGAAAGCGTAACAGACAGACAGACAGACAGAGTTACTTTCGCATTTATAGTATAAATAAATAAAAAAAATTGACAAATTAGTAATTAGTAAATTAGTAAATTAGTATTAGTATAATATAAATAAATAATATAAAATAAAAATAATAAAAAATAATTATATATATATATATATATATATATATATATTTAGTATATATATATATATATAGTATATATATAGTATAGTATGGATTTGGAATAATTTTAGAAAACTGAAATGAGCTGAAATGTTGAGTAATACGACTTACTTCCTCAACCTCGTATCTACCCGAATTGTATACATCAAATCAATTTTCTGGCCAGATACGAGGTTGTGGAGCGGTCGATATGTATTTTCAGGGGGCACCCGTTCACGATAAACTTTCCACGAAAATTTCGAAGGATAAAGAAAGCTTTTTCGAGCTAGTGAGGTGAAAAAAAAAATAACGTATTTAATAGGCACAATAATTAACAAAAATCAATAAAAATAGAACTAAAACTTACTCTAATTAATAATTTGGCACGGTTATAATATATGTAAACTATGCCGACAAAGTGGAACAATAAAAATTAAAAAAGAAATTTTTTTAGGGTCCCATAGACGTAAAGTGGGGGTGATTTTTTTTTTCTCTTCCAACCCTATAGTGTGGGGTATCGTTGGATAGGTCTTTTAAATCCATTAGAGGTTTTCGATTGAGTGATTTGTTTGCGAAGTATTCAACTTGAAAGTGCAAATTTTCATTAAAATCGAGCGTCCCCTCCCTCTAAAATCTAAACCGGTGGGTGGAAAAAATTCAGGATGGTAGTAAGTATATGAAACTTACAAGAAAAACTATAACGGCTAAGTTTGCTTGAGAATTATTAGTAGTTTAAGAGTAAATAGCAGCCTAAGGTATAAAATATATACCTAAACTTGGAAGATTCCGCATAAAATACGAAATCCTTAGAAAAATATTACTAATTTTTTTCGTAATGGCTACGGAACCCTATTTTGGGCGTGTCCAACACGCTCGTGGTCGATTTTTTTATTAAGAGAGAGAGGCAAACGAGCAAGCGTCACATTTGCGTTGAAATCATCCCGATCGTCACCATTACCTACGTCTTGGTTTTGCCTGTACTCGTACCTTACCAGCACCTATAAAAATAGCTATGAGAGCCCACCTTTGTGGGTGCATGCAACAAGTAGGTCTTACCTATCGAGTAACATTTTAGCTTTAACTCTTTTTCTCAACATACCTACAAAGTGTTCTTTTTTTTCGAGATAATCGTATAATTAGCTAAATCTCTAAATATATAAAACTCAAAGGTGACTGACTGACATAGTGATCTATCAACGCACAGCCCAAACCACTGGACAGATCGGGCTGAAATTTGGCATGCAGGTAGATGTTATGACGTAGGCATCCGCTAAGAAAGGATTTTTCGAAATTCCCACGGGATAGGGAATAAATGGGATTTATATTTTCACTTTGAAATGGCCCTATTTCCGTAACTATAATTATTAGAAACTTCAAATTTGGCAAGCAATTAGGTTATACTAACAGCTAAAAACAATTTTCAGGATTTATCAAAATTCCTATGGGATAGGGAATAAAATGGGATTTATATTTTCGCTTCAAAGTGGCCCTAACTCCATAATTATAAATATTAAAGACTTCAAATTTGGCATGCAGGTAGATAATACTAAATGGTAAAAACTGTTTCAAAGATTTTCCGAATATCCCACGGGATAAAACGAATAAAGAGATTTTTATATACCAACTGAATCAGAAAACGCATAAGCTAATCCAATAAAACTGGGGACTGGAGATTTGGCAAACTGATGTAAATCTGGTAACAATTATTTAGCAGTGACAACCTGCTCATCCTGGCGAGGATCGTCTCCGTAGAAGGGAACTCCTCAAAAGTTAATGGCACACGCAAAAGATTTTACATGATTGTTAAATTTCAATGACAATGCGTTTATATTATATACACCGCCTGATGCTGCAGCCAGGGTCGTCTGCTGATGACGGAACTCCTCAAGGGCTGACACAATTACTTTGCCCACCCGCGACCTTTATGATAGCTACTTTTGTGCCCATGCAATGTGTGTTCATGCAGTTCCTCCACCTCCACACTGTAAGAACACACAAATCACACAAATCCATCTATCACCACCACCACTTTATATTGACGCGTTTCGAACTCAACCAGAGCTCATTTTCAGAGCAACACAAACGTTCAGCATGCTACGGTGTGAAATTTGGCATAGATGGACCTAAAGTAATGCAAAGGTGCACTAGGGTGCACTACTTTACAATTTCTAATCCTATATGGTGTATGAAGTCGCGGGCAAAAGAAACGCATAGTACTTTAACGTTTTCTAAAATTTCAACCCTGAATCAGCGAAGCAGGGTTTCAAAGCTGGTAAGAATCATAATTAATTACGTATGTAGGTTGATTTTTGTATTACAAAATTTGCACCATCTGTCTAAAAGAAAATCTGTCCGTATTTGTATTTCCATGTAATCCTCCGAAAATTAATCAAAACACGAAAAAGGGATCGCAGAAAGTAAATGTATGTTACTCCAAATTTAACGCGAGCGAAGCTGCGGGCAAAAGCTAGTAATTCATAAGAATAAAACAGCTAGCAAAAACGGGCAACTATCAGAAAAAGAAGGTCGTAGTAATCAAAAGAAAATGCTGTTTTAAAATAAAAACAAGCTTATGACACTTCTGTAGGTAGCCGGAAGTCAAAACAAGTTAGCATCAAACGAAATTGGGCATGCGAAACGAGGATAACAAAGTGAGAGTAATAAAATCACCACTTGTAAACTTTGTGAAGATTCTCAGGAACAGAACAACGCTAAGAAATTATAACGTAATTTGGCTTTGAGGAGCTTTAAGATCTCACAATTGCTCACTCTCGTAAATCGCGTTAGGAGTTCCGCTCTAGATGTCCCACTGACTCTCGGACAGTACTGGCCTGACACCGCATGCTAATGAGGACGCATCGAGGAGAAACAAGATTGTCGGGTTTATAAAAATAACAGGCGAATCCACTTTCATTTTTGTTCCGAGTTCCGCCGCCGCTCCGCTCTATTGTTGTGTGCGAGCCACAAAGGGAACGCATTCTATTTCTCTAGAATGCCAGCTGAGTTTTCGCAAAAGTATTACTTAAGGAAAAAGTGTTACATGTACCTACTTTTGTTACGGGACTGTGTTGCCTTGACTTCTTTTTCGAAGTTTCGGGCGTTTAAAAGAAGACAGGAAGACAGATTTTTATACTGTAGGCCTGACCGACCACTTTCTTTCCTATTACGTACAATGGATCAAGTTAACTAAGGGAGAAACTCAAGGGTAACTCACTTTTAAGATTACGGTATGCTACCTATAAACAATTTTCATTTATGCTGAAGATTGCTCCAAATAATAAATTGAATTTGCACGACAGCTGCTCATCTCTAACTATTTGACAAAAGTTACCTGCACGACATTATTGCGAAGCGACTAGCGCTTCGAAACTTTCAGCATCTTTAAACTTGTACCTACATTCACCATCAGATACATTATTCCGGATAATATTTATCGAAGAAAACTCTTAACACAACTTTACATACTATCGCGTGCTTAAAAGGGTAGCTAAATAATAAAACTTTTTTAAGAAGCGTTAATTCTCTAAATGTTAACGGTGACGATACACTTCGCTTTCTTAAAATTAAATATGAGTATCGACGTTACGTGCTGTGGCTCCATTTGTCGCAATGGTTTTCGTGAAATATCGAAGGGGATTAAGGTGTCGAATTGTGAACGCTTCTGCGGGCGATCCGCTTCGCTCATGAGGATGGATTACTCGCGCTCGAGATGGGAGTCGCTGATAAACGACTTGATGATGCGCTAATCCCGACTGTTTTGTATGCCGCATCGGCACTTTGCAAACGAAGAATTATCGATCGATTCGGATGCCGTTGTTGTTTTGTTCCCTCGTAAATATCCTTGTCGCCTAATCTTAGAATTGATCACTTCATGATGTGTTCGGACTTGTCTTGAATTTGTGCCATTTTATGATGTAAAACCCTCCGTCCAAATCATGATGTGGCGTGGCCAGATAAATCAATACTTACTCAGCGTTTGATGATATGGCTTTTGATCATCCCAGGCCATAATCATTTATTTATTTATTTATTTATTAAAGATCAGAAATACAACTAGTTACATTACAGGTCTTAGTCCTAAAGAGTAACAGGTTGGCATAACAAATATTTACACTTATAATTACATCATGAAATGTTTGACTAGGTAGGTATATACCTATGAAGAGGCCGTATGAATGCGAAAAAATATGCTAAACTAACCAAACCTTGAAAAAAAATGAAAAATGATTGATTGAATGATTAATGTATTTCCTTTTTGTACAATAAACAAAACAAAACAAAACGTTATCAATTCTAAGATCAGGTCACGACATCCAACAAAAATAAATACATCAACTTTGATATTTAACTTGTTACATTTTAACTTCGTAAGAGAGCGCTTCGATAGCAAGCCAACAATCGAAAACCTTTCACATTTGTCCTATCAACAGCGATAATAATAGTATAATGTCAAGTTAACGTTTATTGCTAAGCGTTGTATTGTTACAGTGAACTGTTATTACCGTCATAAAATAAGGTGACAAAGATTTTGAACGTACGAGGCCCAGAGAAAGGCTCGCTAAGGAAATTGTCTCGAGTCATAGGGCAGGCTGTAGTTGCGACAGCTTTCGGCCAGTGCCAGCGACCTTGTGAGAAAGCGTGAAGCGTGCGTGTCGCGGCCCATTCAGAATATCGGCATTGTTCTTGGATTCAACTATTGCATAATAAGCCGGTTAACTTATAGCGGTTCGTGATTGTTGTGTTCTTTATTTTCTTGTAACGTTTCACCTTTGTACCTCCGGGTAGTGTCTACGCTTTTTGGTGAATGTTTTTAAACAAAGTTTATGTCTTTGTCATCAAAGAAGTAAAATGTAGCCAGAAGGTTGTCATTTTACCTACTAGCTTGTTTCTCTCTCAACTGTAATTTGGTTACTACCGTTTGGTAAAATATTTTTTGACTTTTACTTCCTAAAAACACACCGCATATTTCCCAAACGAGTCTTTAGCAAAATAACGTTTTGCATTTTATTTATTTGGTCAAATTATCATTTGGCATAATTTTACTTTGTAGACAACTGTTTATTAAGAAAATGTTTTCTTTGGTGTTAATATTTCAAATTTTTCTGGTTAAAATTATCACTTTAATATAAGTACCTAATTAGTGTACCTACCCTCTTCCAGGCTACCGTTAGACCGGATCATCCCATTCAATCCAATTCATGATAAGAGCGTCCATCGCGCATAAGCGCACAGGGAGATGGGGGAAGTTTGTAAATACACAAAAGATTCCTGTTGTTGGTCCAAATGTGAATACATTCAAAGGGTCCCTCAAATTTACACTCTAGCAGTGAAACCTAAAGCTCTTTAGGACTAGCACTATCTCCGTCCTCATAATGAGACTTACTAGGCCTATCACCTGTCATCATAATTGTACGCTGTCAATAAAATGTAAAAGGTACCATATTATTGTTAAATCGGTGCAGGTGATCAGGCTGTAAGTAAGATTGTGGTGAAACTGCACTCAGGCAACTTCTTAACACTTTCTCCAAGGCCGCTCTGGCGCCACACCTCCCACTACAGCGCGTAACATAATATTATAATAATGCCATAATGAAGCTGAATACGCAATAATGTTTATTATCGTTTTATAAGCCCATTTAATTCTATTCTCGCTTTATAATAATGTTTTGACGACGTGTAATATAAAAAACATACAAAACTGTGCCTATCACGCTACGAGTAATAATATAAGTAACAGGTATGAGACGATTTCTCTCCGCACGGATGTTTACCTCATAACATTATTATTTATGCCACTGAACCATTCAAAGTTCAAATTTAATGGCATGATAAATCAGAGTTTCTTAAGAGATGGCCGAAAAATCGGGTTAGTATCAGTTCGTCTAAAAAAATCAGCTGGTCTAAGTAGCAGCTCGTCTAAAAAGCAGCTGGTCTAAGTAGCAAGTGGTCTAAGAAGCAACTGGTCTAAGTAGCAAGTGGTCTAAAATGCAACTGGTCCTAAACTGTTTTTGTAGAAAACTTGAAAAAACATAGTAGGTTAGGTTAGAGTTGCGTCAAGGCGCGAAGCGGATCAGCCACGCGGAATAGGAGCTCCGTCGACTTTGAGTCAAAGAACTTTAGACCACTTGATACTTAGACAAGTTGGTACCAGTTGCGTCTTAGACCACTTGCTACTTAGACAAATTGCTAATTTGCTACGTAGACCGGCTGCTTTTTAGACGAAATGATACTAACCCGAAAAATCCAACAGAATTTGCAAATGCTGGAGGTACGTGTGTGTACAATTTAGTTGCACTGAAGTGGCTTAATATGTGTTTTCAATAGGAATTACGGGTAATTCGGGCTCTAATCATTCTTTGTTTTTTTTTGCAATACTATGTTTACCTACTTATTGAGCATTTTGTTTATGAATATAAACAAATACAACAGACAGTCTAGCACCAACAGTTAAATTACTCTAACGTATAGAGTGTTTATTCAAACCGGCTTGGCTTTTAAATACAAATGATATCTTCGTTTATATTTATACCCAATAATTAAAAAAAATATATAAAGCAAAGATGACAATGCTTATTGTGTTAAATAAAATAGAAACAAAATACACATGGAGGGGTAACATCCGCATGGAAAATATCTGCACTTACAACCTTACCTGACGCTCTCAATTTTTTTTATTCGACTGGGTGGCAAACGAGCAAGTGGGTCTCCTGATGGTAAGAGATCACCACCGCCCATAAACATCTGCAACACCAGGGGTATTGCAGATGCGTTGCCAGCCTAGAGGCCTAAGATGGAATACCTCAAGTGCCAGTAATTTCACCGGCTGTCTTACTCTCCTCGCCGAAACACAAAAGTGCAAGCACTGCTGCTTCACGGCAGGATTAGCGAGCAAGATGGTGGTAGCAATCCGGGCGGACCTTTAATTATGGTATTAATGGATTAGGTACGTTTTGAGTCACACTCAGATATTATCTACATATTTATTTGTGAAAATCTAGGCAGAGTTTTCCTAGCGTCAGTGAAAACATCTCAGGAACGTAATTTTACATTCTACCGCAATGGGAGTAGATGAAAGTATGCAGCTGGTTTTTCATAAAAGTCTGCAGCAATCGCTTATTATCTGCAACCGACATTTCCGACGGTTCCTCGCTTACATTAGAAACGAAGAGAACAAGTATTTTTAGAAAATAATGAACGCGAAACGAGAGACGGATGTAGGGTCGGCTACCTAAGTGTTTTATTATTCCCGAGTATCTTTGCAAAGGATTACCTCAGGTATACAAAGTATGAAAAAGACACGTAGACTTATCTAGTTTAAAAATGCGTTTGTCACTCGACGATATTAAAATTGCAGAGTTCCGCCGTAGTCTAAGGCTTACTTATAAGAGTTTCAGCATAATATTAAGTTTGGTGAATACTCTCTATTCTTAGAGGCGAGCGTTTGCTTGGAAAGGATTAAAGAAACCGTGGTACCTAGTGGATTATTTATGCAAGACGCTTGGAGCATGGCTGGCTCCGTCCATTGAAGTGTGACTTAAGTGAAGCGTATAGAGCCGCCGTTTAGGTTTGTGATTGATTTCAGCTCTATACAGCTATCGTTACATAGTTTTTACTATACATATTATATATAATATGTATGTATGTATGTATACCTATAGGTATAGAACTAGTTTCTGTATAATATATTTATTTTTATTTTGGCCCGGTATTTTCGAAGGTGAGATAGCTAGAGGGAATGATCAATTTTAGTCTATTTTCTTAAATAACTTTAAAACTGAGTATTTAGGTTAAAATGAAAATATCTATGCCTATGTATTTATTTGAGATTTTCACAACAAGCTCTATCATTTTGATATGCCACACGTTTTAATTTTCAACTTAACGGTTCAGTAGTTCCGGGGAAAATTGGCTGTAAAAGACAGATACGTGAGAGGTCCTATAAGAGTTCCATCCATTTTATCCTTTTGAAGTAGGTCTAAATCTTAAAACGGTCTAAACGTGATTTATCTTTTCAAAACTGCCATAATGCCAATAAGATAATCTGGCTATGATTTTTATTATTGATTACACACAGTTACTAAAGGTTCTGAATAACTCGAGCATGAGTTTAAAAAAGGAAGTGGAAGCGAAGCATCTTGAACGTTAGAATAAAAGGCGTTCAAGAGTTACGTAATGAAAGAAAGCAGTGAACCGTACGCTATGAAAGAACCTACTTAAACACTGACAGCAATATCCTTTGATTTTCATATTAAACTTACTGAAGTCGAACCTCAAACATGGGAAGTCAGTCAATATTATGCATAATGTAAAGTATCAGACATTATAATACAATATGCAAAGTTTGTGTCAGCTCATAATTTAGGAAGTGCCTGGTCGTATAAAAGTTGCGGTTAGCATAGATAACATTTTCTAGATTATGAAACAGTTACGTGATAAATACATTCGTAAATTATAGCTAATATATGTAATCGGTACTTTTATATCCAGAAGTTTTCAATCGATCTCATTTAATTACAATACCTACTTAGTTATTTAAAACAGTACGAATGACCCAAAATATTCAAAGTGGGTAAGTAAATATGATATTTGAGAAATCAGTTGCTATGAAACCTATTACGTACCTATAACTAATCCTATTACTCAGGATTACAGTACCCCTACTAAGTAGTGCAATGTCCTTTAAGTCTGTTGGGTCTTAATAAGTAAAGTAAATAGCCGTGGAGACCTAGGGGACTTCACCAACACTTACACAGTGGCACGAGTGGAGGTATAATGTGCCAAACGAATGTGTCGGTTCAGTCGGTGCATAAGTTTGAAGTGAGTTGACATGTCAAAATGTGGGTCACGCAGTTAATACTCGCGTAAACAAAACATGAAGTTAGAAAGTCCTTGGTCGGTGGTGTGATATAACAGAAGCGGAAATGTTCTGATCCGCTCGGATCTAGTGTACGTAACACATTATGTACAATATTATGCATTGGAATGATGCCCTCATCGTAGCATAACGCTTTGGAGGTAATTAGAATTAAAAATCTGTCTTACAACAGCGGTATTCAATATGGAGTCGATGTATGAGAAATTAGGCTGGCCTATTCAATTTAGATTTAGCTGCTCAAATGCTATTCTTTGCATGTCCTTTTTAAGCAAAAGTCAAGCTAAACTGGCTAATTTTAGCGGCGACTAAAATAGTCCCTTTTAAAATAAGATTAGAAAAAAATCAAGTTGTGCTGGATCAATTCCATACATATTTCATTTACTTATATTAGTTTCTTTAATAATTGGTTGTCTGCAAGAGATCGCTTTTAAGCAATAAGACCGCCTATTGTCTGCCATACATTTTTGTATTTTTTAAATTACTGTACTGATTTGTGGTGTGCAATAGAGATATTTGTATTGTATCGTATTGTATTATATTATCCATTAGAAATGGATGAAGAATATGTGATTGCTGCTGTGGTGGCCGAAGAGAAGGAGTATGGCGAGGGTGAGGGTGAAAAAAATTATTTAAAGAGGTTGCGAGATCAGTCCGACACGTTTGACCGGTCCGAGTGGAAGTTCAGAAAATTGTTTAGGCTGTCGCGGGACATGGGCTGACACGTAATGGTGGTGATCTCTTACCATCAGGAGACCCACTTGCTCGTTTGCCTTCCATTCGTATAAAAAAAAAAAAAAAAAACGTAGTGGACACTGTGTGCAGGGGATGCGCTACGAGCCGGGACGGCAGCTGCCAAACTGCTGTGGCAGAAATTTATATTCTAGCTCAAAGCCAACCAACCATAAGCCGCAGTCTGGCAGCTGTTTGTCCTATAATAATCGAAAGATTGACCCCTCTGTGGATCAAGTTCCCAGTGACTAGACTGGAGAAAGAGAGGGCAATGCAGGAGTTTCAGACCCATTTTGGAATGCCGTATACACTGGGTGCGGTAGATAGGAGTCACATAGGTACCTATACTAAATCCCCCAAATAACCACCCAAGAGCCCCAAGTAATATTTTCTTTGACAGAAAAGGGTTTTATAGCATTAATAGTCAAGTGGTGTGCGATGCCACTGGTCGGATCACCAGCGTCAACCCAAATTGTCCGGGCTCAACCCATGATGCTGCTGTTTGGAGGAGCAGCAATATGCACCATCACCTTGAAGGGCATTTTACTTTTACGTCATTGTAATTTAAAAGACGGATAGAAGCCTTTTTTTAAGTGTTGCCCACTCAAATTTTAGCAAATTATTTGAGAAAATCCTATACTCTTTACAGATTTCATTCATTCATTCGCTCACTTATTTTTTCCAAGTAGCAACACACTCAATTTAATTTAGAAATTTTAGAATACGTATAAAATCCGGCAAAATTTAGTCAGCTTGACTTTCTGGAATAGCACTCGTTAAATCCGCCGTCTAAATTATAATTAAAATTTAGAAAATTTAGATTGAGACTATTTAGCTGACGTGCACGTAGAATCGCGTCCATTGTATCTTAATTTTAGAGCGTGGTTCGATTTTAGGGTTCCGTACCCGAAGGGTGACAAATCCTATCCTACAGCCCTAACCAAATTAGAAAAATTATTCTTATATAATTGTATTTATATTTATTTACAAAATACCAATTTCAAATTATTGCATTATTTTATGTTAAGTTTTGTCTTTCGTTAAGTCAGTTACATGGAAACTAAGGAAATCTAGTATCGGCTCTTTATTGTTTTTCATTACATACATATTCATTTTCTAGCGTTTCGAAACAGTTTCAGTTGTTCAAATACGAGTATTTCCCTTGTTATACGTTCTTTTATCATTGTAATTGTGCCATAACTGCAGCAAACAAGATATCGAAAATAATTTAAGAAACTTGATCATCCTTAATAATGTCATGTGGTTTTCTAATTTCGTTTATTAGGTAAGTATAATAGAAGTGAGCGGACAAAAAAGTCCATAGAATCAATCAAATCAGCCCCACTGCTGGACCTCTTCATTTTCACGCCACTTTGCCAGTCTCATCCATAGTTTAACAGCTGACTGCCAGATGTCATCCGACCAGGCCGGCGGACTGTCCACCATTGAATATCTATCTATTAAAATTCTCAAGGGGGGGTGAAGATAACTTAGATACATACTTTCAGTAGCTTTCTGCTTATGAAAAAGTATTTATATTTTCAAGTGTTGGAGGCTGTCTGTTTGTTTATATCGTCTGTGACGATGGCACGCCTCAGAGCTTCGTCCCCGTCGTCGCCCCAATTGCAGTGCCGATTGATTTATCTGCACCGCGCACCGAAATGTATTCGTCGTTTACTCGCTGTCAGCGACTTTGCCTAAAATAACTCAAGTACCGAATTCGAAGATCTCTTCTGCAGTAACTTCTTCAGAAAAATAATAGTGATAGCATTGTCACGACGTGACAGCATCAAAAGTGAGGATAATGGTGTGGAGAGTATTCTTCGGGAAGAGTATCCTTGGAGAAAGTATTCAGGTCTTTTTGGAAAACGATCCTCCAAGCTCATTTCCGTAATGACGGTTGTGGTCCCTGTTTTCAACTGTATACATCACTTTCAAGATTTTCACTTTTGTCACGTTGTTGTTAAATTCACCTAAGTAAATTATGATTTTGTGTTGACCGTGACAAGTTTTAATAGGCTCTCGATATTTCGACCTAGCTGCATGCATTATACATAACACCGCGGGTAGACTGAAGAAATATTTGTACCTGTGTGTGTAGATACGTATGTAATGTATCTTAGATGAATGATTGGTCTCGCGCGCTCGCTCGCCAACGCGCGAGACCATCATTCATCTAAGGTAATGTATGTATGGAAACCCTTTATTGCACAAAAATAATGAAAGATACCCAAAATTGATAAACGTTAAAATTTAAAATACGTGCACAAAGGCCAACTTATTCCTAACTTCAAGGGGTATTAATTTATGAAGTAAATACATAGTACTTATTGTAATTCTTTACGAATCGTTGAGTTTTATCAGTGCTAAGGCAGTAAAACCTTATTCTATTCTACCCCGGTTTGACTAATTTAAGAAAAACGAATCTTTGACATGTCTATCTATTACCTGCAGTTGTCAAAAATTAAGTGCAGTTTAATGGAGCCGGCTTTTCCTAAATTGGAATTGAAGTGTTTAATAGTTTGCATTGTTTTCGTGGTGCAGGTAGAAGCGGCGCCGGCGCCGGCGGCGGGTGGCGGGCGCGGGCGGGATGAGCGGCGGCGCGCTGGCGCTGAGCACGCTGCCCGGGCCGCCGCTGTCCGCCGCCGAGGCGCTCTCCGCGCTGCTATGGCAGCCGTACGAGTGCCGCTCGCCGCCCCTCGCGCGCTCCCGCACCGACGGAGCCCTGGCAGAGAGAGGGGGCGCTCAGTCGCCGAGCGGCGGTCGTCATGCGCGCGCGCCGTCACGCTCGATCCCCCGCCACGAGATGCGGCTGCCCGTACCGGCCGAGGCGGTCTCGGTGCGAGTCCCGGCCGAAGATCGGAACGTGTCCAGTGTCATAGTGCAAGTGCAGGATGCGCCTGTCAGTTGTAATGTAAACAGTGCGGTGCAGACGGAGCGGGAGCGGAGTGTAGCGAGCGCGGAGTGCCAGACGGAAGAGCCGGCACGGCGGCGCAGGACCCGGCGCGCGCGGGCGCCGCGGGTGCCCGAGCTGGAGAGCGTGCCACCGCCGCCGTACAGCACGCTGCCGCCGCCGCCGCTGCCGCTGCCGCTGCCTCCGCCGCAGCACCCCCTGCCGGTGCCCGTGCCGCCGCCCGCGCCCATCATTGCTCCGCATCCTCCTGCGCATCGGTTCCCCTTCCAGCCCATCCCACTCAGGTGCGAATACTTTCTTTGATATTTCACATTCTGCCGCCATTATTTCAAAAGGCATAATTGCAAATCTGCTCCTAAAAGAAAAATAGCACAAGTTCACATATGAAGGGAGTGCACTTGTGCTTTTTGGATCAGGTATGCAGTTTGCCATAGGTGTAATGAGGGTAGGTGTAGTTGTATTGTTTGTGTAGCCTCTTCTACTTAGACAAAGTACATTTCTACACTCTTAATAACAATATTATTCGCTACAGACGTTTTGATGGCTCACATTTTATCGTTGATACGCGATTGTACAAAGTTGCTCATTAGTCGGTCAGGTTGAACTTACGGCTTTGGAGAAAGGCGGACTCGCATGTACACAAAGCCGGAACAAAGATCGAGATACGTTCCTATACAGTACTGCGCATGAATACAACATAAATCTTCTCGTAACCGTAGCGTAGCGGTCGTCATAGACTATAGGTACTAGATAGATAAGGAGATCGTCTTCGCGTGTGTTCGTTGAAGTCTTTTGTTAGCGTGCCCCGGGATAGTGCTATAACAAGTCGTGCGCTAAAATGCAAAACCGAACGTTCGTTTTACATGCGTGGATTAGTTTTGCATTGTATTATGTAACTTATTTTGTCATGTGCAATATTGTCCACGTGAAATGTTCACATTTTCTCTTTTAGACGTTGCCAGTTTCGACGTTGCAATGCATGTCTTGATAGATAGAGTTTGGGATGTAATAAAAAGCTATTATGTATAAAGATATGAGTAGTTTTGTACATTTAAAAAGATCCCTGCTACCTGACAATACAAGCTACAAAAAGTAACTAGTTTTAAAACAAAAATGCTTATCTTAAGGGCAACACACACAGAGAGCGGGCGCGGGTCGTGCGCGGGCCCGCGACGGGCGTATTTGCATGGCGGTATATGGAAGCCTTCACACAGAACGCGGGCGCGGGCGCGGGTCGTGCGCGGGCCCGCGCCCGTCGCCCGTCGTCACAAACAGCGCGCGGGCCGAGCGCAGAGTTACCAACTCTCAAAAATATTTATCCCTAAAACTTAAGTTAAAACCCCTAAAATTGCTATAATTAATTGGAAATCCCCCTAAAACATGTTAGTATAGGTAGTGCCACAAGAATTGAAGTGAATGATTACACACACAGCAACATGTCGTATAATGACATCAGGCAGGATTGTAAGTTTGATATACTTACCATTCAGTTTTTTTTTTAATTTTCCACCCATCGGCTTACTTACATACAAAAAATCTCTACTTTACGTCTATGGGAGGTACCCACAAAATTTTTTTTTTTAATTTTTCATTGTACAAGTATCATTTTGTCGGGATAGTTTTCATTATATATCCGTGCAAATATCAAGAAATAATGTGAAATATAAGAAATACAAAATAAATATAAAAAGCAAAACTTCCCAAAAATCCTTAAAAATACCCCATCCCAGTTATTTACCCCTAAATTTGAGGGGAAAACCCCTAATTTGGCAGCCGTGCCGAGCGGCAAATGGCCGGTGTTTGTATCGCGCCGCCGCTTTGACACGCGCCGCCTCTGTCAAAGGATGCCGCGTGCGATTTATGGCTTTACCTTCGCACGCGGCGTCCTTTGACAGGTAGGGTTGCAACGATATATCGAATTTTTGATAGTATCGATAACTTTGACTCCACAGTATTGATATATTAGCATTGCCTATCTACAGTGTGTTACTGGGCTACCGGCACCCAGGCTTTTTTTTTTAAGGGAAGTTAAAGATACGCTATTTCTGTAACTTAACCATTACATAAATTTAAATAATAAAGTAAAATCCACACTGTTAACTTTCTAATAAAAATATAATTGTCAGCCATGTACAGCTAATTAAATTGACAAGTACTATATATAAGTAAATATTATAAATGCGAAAGTTTGTGTGCGTGTGTGTGTGTGTGTGTGTGTGTGTGTGTGTGTGTTTGTTTGTTACTCCTTCACACTAAAACAGCATTTCAATGACATTTGGTACGTAGATAGCTGGAATAACATAAAGGCTACTTTTTACAACCTTTTATTTAGTTTCACCTGTCCCGTTGTCTGTCTGTCCGTCTGTAGTCAAATTCTGCAAGTATATTTTGACCACTTCCAGTAGTCAGATTGACTTGAAATTTGGAATACTTATGTAAATTGTGTAACAATACAATAATCTGGTAGTGACATCCTGGTAGTTCAGCCAGGATCGTCTCCGCAGCACGGAACTCTTCAACGGTTAATAGCATCGACTTGAAATATGGTATGCAAATGTAGTTTGTGTGGTTGCAAGACTGTCAACAAAAAGTACAGTCACAAAAAAAAGCTTTTATTAAAAATGTTTTTTTTTTTACCAAAAACTTGCAATTTAAATTTGACCCACTTGCCGGCATCCGATTGAGCTGAAATTTAGCATGCATGTGTAAATCGGATGACAATGCATTATTATTATGTCATGAAGCTGATCTGATGATGGAGCTGGAAGGTAACCATAGGAATCCGGTAATTAAATAACGCAACCGCATCGAGTTTGGGCTCGTTTGATTCGTCTTGATGAGTACTTTGGTCGGGGTGAATATGCGACCCTCTAAATAGTTAAAAACAAAATTAAAAGAAAAAAACCGACCAAGAGCCTATCGGACACGCCCAAAATAGGGTTCCGTAGCCATTACGACAAAATTAAGTAATATTTTTCTAAGGATTTCGTATTTTATACGGAATCTCCCAAGTTTAAAGTTGAATATTTCGCAAACAAATTACTGAAACGAAAAAAAGACCTATCCAATGATACCCCACACTGGCCACATTATAGGGTTGGATGAGAAAAAAATCACCCCCATTACGTCTATCGGAGGTAGCCTAAAAAATTTTTTATTTTTTTATTTTTTATTGTACCATTTTGTCAGCATAGTTTACATATATATCCGTGCAAAATAACAGCTCTCTAGCATTGATAGTCCCTGAGCAAAGCCGCAGACGGTCAGACAGACAGACAGACAGACATGGCGAAACTATAAGGGTTGCGTTTTTGCCATTTTGGCTCCGGAACCATAAAAACCTTTTTCAAAACAAGCTTTTATTAGAAAAAATAAATGAACTAAAAAGGAGAAATATATATTGTTTTTTATTCGACTGGATGGAAAACGAGCAAGAGGGTCTCCTGATGGTAAGAGATCACCACCGCCCATAAACATCAGCAACACTAGGGGTATTGCAGATGCGTTGCCAACCTAGAGGCCTAAGATGGGATACCTCAAGTGCCAGTAATTTAAGTATCCATATTCAGTCTCTAGAACTTTAACTATCTACACACGCTTTCTTATAATGACGAGTATTTAATTAGTAGGTACATACATGTAACTTAAATTAATTTTTCCTTTTTAGTTTTCTAATAAAACCTTGTTTTTAAAAAGGTTTTTCCTTTTAATTTTATTATATTATCCCGATATTTCCACGGGATAGGGATGAGCTGGACGTCTGGAATAACACATAGAGAGAAAAGACGAGGTGACACAAGAATTGAAATTTGTATGGCAGCGCCCGCGGCGGCCCGCGGCTACTCGCGGCGGGCGCGCGAGAATGCATGCAAATTTCAATTCTCGTCTCGCCTTGCCGTTGGAAAATCACCATTAAGATATAGTTAACGCAGGATAGCAATAAATTCCTAATCCAATAAAAATAATAATTCTATTATTAAGTGCATGTATTATGTAAGTTCAAACACAATCACTGTATTGTTCATGAATAAATATTGAATTGAATTGTATTCTTTACAGACGAAGTTGAAGGAAACAACTAGTTATCGACAATATCGCGTTGAAACGGTCGATAGTATCGATTATCGATCTTTTAATTTCCGATATAATTAATTTTACCAGGCAACAGGGCACTGGCGGTCTGAAAGGTTGGGTTACGTGAAAAAAAATGTTGATAACTAATTAGATAAATATTATAATGAATTAATGACATATTGTGTAGGTACAGTCAACGTAATAAATAAGAGATCACTTTTGTACCTTGGCACTTTAACGTCATGTTTGATAAGCCATACGAAATTGTGTAACGACTGAAAGCGACAAGGTACCTATACCTAAAAAGTGATCACTTATTTATGACGTTGACTGTCGAACAACATTATAAAAAAACACTTACTTTTAATCCCATCCCACTAATATTATGAATGCGAAAGTTTGTAAGTCTGTTTATTTATTACTTCATCAGCCATCATCATCACGTCAAAATCGCTGAACCGATTTAGATGAAATTCGGTATACAATGTATCCCGCAGAAACTATACAAATTTTCCGGGATAAAACTATACTATGTCCATCTCTGTGACTACAACTATATGTATACCAAATTTCATCTAAATCGGTTCAGTGGTTTAGACGTGATGAAGTAATAAACAAAAACCGGCCAAGAGCGTGTCGGTTTTTTTTATTTCGATTATTTATGCTGGCTCGTGCTGAAGCACCGACTTCGAGCTAGTAGGTACACCTAGGAAAATATTTTGAAGGGTTTTGTAGTCGGTTCCATTTATTGTTATTTTTTTTATTTGTTTGGAGTCGGTTTTACTTTTTTGTTAACCACATATATCTCGCGGTACTGTAATAATTCTGTGTCGAGTTGACAAAAATGTATCCATTATAAGTTTACGTAGATAGTGTAACTTTATTACTAATAGTACATTACTGCAGAGGCCATGAAGTAAGGGACGAGTTCGGGGTAGAATAAAACGAGTCCAGCAATCCCTGTTCTGGCCGAGGCTTGTATAGTGCTTTTCTCAAACAATGTGAGGAAATATTTCATCCATCCATCCATAAATCCATCCATCCATCCATCGCATTAACGCATACATTTCCGAGCATGTTTGAGAAATAGTACATTACTGCAGAGGCCATGAAGTAAGGGATTGATGGACGAGTTCGGGGTAGACGGCCGAGTCGTAGACGAGGCCGGATAAAACGAGTCCAGCAATCCCTGTTCTGGACGAGGTTTGTATAGTGCTTTTCTCAAACAATGTGAGGAAATATTTCATACATCCATCCATCCGTCCGTCCGTCGGTCCGTCCCATCCATCCGTCCATCCATCCATCCATCCGTCCATCCATCCATCCATCCATCCGTCCGTCCATCCATCCGTCCGTCCATCCATCCATCCATCCATCCGTCTATCCATCTGTCCGTCCGTCCGTCCATCCATCCATACATCCATCTGTCCGTCCGTCCGTTCGTCCGTCCATCCATCCGTCCGTCCGTCCGCCCGTCCGTCCGTCCGTCCGTCCATCCATCCGTCCGTCCGTCCGTCCGTCCGTCCGCCCGTCCGCCCGTCCATCCATCCATCCGTCCGTCTGTCCGTCCATCCATCCGTCCGTCCGTCCGTCCATCCATCCATACATCCATCTGTCCGTCCGTCCGTTCGTCCGTCCATCCATCCGTCCGTCCGTCCGCCCGTCCGTCCGTCCGTCCGTCCATCCATCCGTCCGTCCGTCCGTCCGTCCGTCCGCCCGTCCATCCATCCGTCCGTCCATCCATTCATCCGTCCGTCCGTCCGTCCGTCCGTCCGTCCATCCATCCATCCATCTATCCATACATCCATATATCACATCGCATCGCATCGCACTATCGCAAATGCTTACAGAGTAGTGGTGGTTGGCTGTTCGTAATTTTTCCTTTGTCAGTTTAATCTTAGTAAGCAAATTTAAAAAGTAAGAGCAGCGGACAATAATGGATTTTCATACATACTTCATGGCCTAGGCCAAGAAGTTATGTAGGGAGGTGGTAGGGAGCCATAAATGAGAAGCTTCATGTCTCCATTTCGTGACATTAACGCATACATTTCCGAGCATGTTTGAGAAAATAAAATTATTCTTATTCTTATTATTGGTTCTAGAACTGTTTTCATTTGTACTCCAAAAGTCGCCAGATAAACCATTTTTTTAGTCAAAACTTTTTTTTGGTCGCTAATATTTAAGCAAAAGCCGTCACTTCTAGGGATAAAGTCACTAAACTGGCAACATTGATAGCCGCTGCGGGCCCGTCGCGGGTCCGACCCGCGCTCTGTGTGAATACAACGAACCGCGCGGCTCCCGCGGCGGACACGACCCGACCCGCGCCCGCTCTCTGTGTGTGTTGCCCTTTAATGCTAAAAATGCCAAAATTGCTATAGATGGCCTATAAAATTTGAGGTATGCCCTCGATTTCCCTAGGATCCCATCATCAGATCTTGACTTGGTGACAATGGGACCACCTCAGAAGATTACTTCTTCGAATAAAAAAAGAAGAAGAATTTTGAAAATGGGTCCACAATGGACTAAGTAATCGGTGAACATACATAAAAAAAAGTAATTTACATTCATTGGAACATAGAACCTCCTCCTTTTTTGAAGTCGGTTAAAAATAAATTGCTATCAATTAGTAGGATACTGCATATAAACGAGGTACGTAGTATTGGTTAATTTTAAGTCAGTGTAGGTGTACTTGTGTGGTCGTGCCGGGGAACTGGTTTGCGCGCACATGGTGGAAAGTTGCATGTAGGCTGCCCGGCCGGCTGTAGGCAGATATCAGCACACGTACCTATTACGAAAACCATTGAATCTCTTTGAAAGTTTTCAGTATTATAAAATATAAAGCCGAGTTAGGACCGTCAAAAATCGTGCAAGTTGCATTACATTTCGAGGCATTGTAGGTAGAGCAACGAATAAGTATTTCTTTTTAAATTGGGCTTAATTTTGTCATTTTTTTATGACAGGTCTTATAATACAACCGTAACTTACAACGCATGGCTTTACTTGGCTAGTTATGACAAGTACCTAATACCCTAAGAATAAAAACATAGAGGTGTATGTACTATCCATAGCTAGTAATCTATAGCGATATAATAACATACGCAAATATCAAAAATTGCTGCCTTAAAGACAAATAAACCTTTAAAATAAAAAAGGGAACGATAGGTAGTGGTTTGTTATGTCTAAGTAAATAGATTAGGGTTTTTCACTGTCGCAATCGTATCGAGGCCGACACAGAAATAGAAGCTCTGCCTAGCGGTGCTCCGTCAATCTTGTCATGTCAAGTTACCTATACCTGTTAATTAATCATACTTTATTCACACAAAAACTCATTTCATCTTATTTCACGATTTATTAAAATTGAACGAAACAAAGATTTTAAACTAATCAATAATATTATAGCAGGTAGGTATATATGGAAGCAAAATGTACCTAGTCTAATTATAAAAATAATGAAATTGTCACACGCTTTATACTTTTTTATGGGTTTTCATTTTAGGAAATTGAACGTTAATCGCGTCTTAATATAATGTATTTAAGTATGTATTTATCTATTTAAGTATGTTTATAAGTTGTCTAGTATCCATAGTACAAGCTTTGCTTATTTTGGTTATCTATTGTTTGCCCGAAAGTTATATGCTATAATTTCATTTGTCCGAAGTTCATATGCCCGAAACTTAATTTGCCCGAATGTTTCGGTTACTAGAAAATTTATTTGATATATTCTTATTTTCCCTAAAATTAAATGCCATAATGATACGAATGCAATACGTATTGTTTTCCATATTATTAAGTGCAATAATATTATTTAATAGAATATTCAAACGCCATATTAAATAGTGTTATTGACAACTTACATTGCGATTATTGATTAAAATAGCTTTTTCCTATTGCTAATCTATCTATTTTCTTTATTATCCGGGCTGCTATAAAAAAAAACCTAACATCGAAGGCTAAACGCCGTAGCCTTCTAAACCTAACCTATCCGAGTCGCTTCTGCTCCGAACCGTCTTGCTCGCTCACTTCGCTCGCTCGTACAAATACGTACAAAATACGTACAAATACTCGTACTAACCTAACCTAACCTAACCAAACCTTTGTGGGTAAAATGTACCTAATTCAAAGGCTTGTTTGATGTGACGTCGATAATCACCATTTACATGGATGGCAAATGATACTATGGCATGTGATACTTATGGATTACAATGATTATGAAAAATGAAATTATAGAAATTATTTTTATGGGAAACAAAGATTCTGTCATTTGAATAATATGGTAAACAATGAATTTATAAGAACAAATATTATGGCGGTTGAATATTGTAGCACATGAAATTCGGGCAAGTAAAGGTATACCATTTATTTTATTTATTCAACGGTTTTCAAACATTCAAAACTCTATTATTGTTTAACCACGCAAATAGAACGAGGTAGATAAAAATTTATTTTCGTTTCTATTATTTTGTTAGCAATGCTGAGGTGAGGACTAAAATATTAAAGGAAATTAAACTTTATTAATTAGTGCTGACTAGTTGCTAGTAGTTGGGCTTTAACGACGGCAGCAATTAATAAAAAGATCATATTAAATTGGACACAAATAGAATTAAAGTTAAAATGCACTTAATGAAACTAAGTATAACCCAACCAACAAAAAGTTGGAAAACGTTCAATATCTCAAAAACGGCTAAACCGATTATGATAAAACATACTTAAGAACCATTGCTAGAAAACCTGCTTTCAAATAAAAAAACCGCATTCAAATCGGTCCACCGGTTTAAGAGCTACGGTGCCACAGACAAACAGACACACATTGCGGTCAAACTTATAGCACCCCCCTTATATAACTAGCTGCATGGGCTCTAAAAGGTCTTATCCGTCCAGACAACGTCGCCGGCTACTTGTAGCTTAAATGAGTAGAGCGGCTCCGGCGTCGCTAACGCAGCGACAGTAACGCGGCGATAGAGCGATAGTATTTTGCAGTACGGAAACGTATGAACTAACGTTCGAACGCAGCGTCACTATCGTCGGCGACACTGTCGCTGCGTTCGAACGTTAGTTCATACGTTTCCGTACTGCAAAAAACTATCGCTCTATCGCCGCGTTACTGTCGACGCCGGAGCCGCTCTTCTCGGAAGTCTACCTTTATACGTAGGTACCTAAACGTCGTTCTGACTACAATTCAACTTTTGTATCGTGATTGTACTACTATTCTGTAATTCTCTTATCAAATAAATAAGACAGATGTCATGCGTATTAACTTCAGTACTATAATATTCAGTTATCGTCTTAATAGTATGTTGATGGGTACGGCAAAAGCGAAACCGTCACAACTTTCAACACCACACGTCACAATTCAAATTCGCGGGTGAATTTCGCCAGATTGTGCCGTAAACAAGGCCGTCCTCCAAACGTTTGTCGGTCAATATCGCGCGAAACACTACGCGGTGGGAAGTGGGCTGCGCGCATCCGCAAACGATTGTCACATTTCTAGATCACCCACCAACACATAGGCGATGCCAGTCGACGGTATTCCAGGTAGTCTTTTAAAATGATCATTCCCTCATTTACTTTTTGTTCTTATTCAATAGGTAACTGTTCTCCACGGCTTCATCTGCGGAGAATTTGTTTTGCGTTATCACACTGTAACAATGCAATTTTTCGGGATAAAAATTCCCAGGTTCTCATCTGAATTAGAAAAAGACAGACAGGCAGAGTTACTTTTGCATTTATAACAGTAGTAAAGATGACGAACATGCAATCACGTCATCTAAATAAGGTACCGTCAATCGTAGTGATTTTGAGCGGCAAGGCGACTTTTAAAAGTTGTTTTTGTCGACGCCTTAAACTCGACAATTTTCTTTTCATCGACATGACAAATATTCACCTCATATGGACAATATCGATTTTATAGTTAATTTAAAAACTGTCAAAGTAAATCCAATTTGATCACTCATGTTTACGGTCACAAACATACATACAATTACATAGAATTTGGTAAAACATTGTATTTATTGTTATTTTCTACTGCAAATTATTGAATAAATTATCTCGTCGTATCCTACGATAAGAGCCACTATCACCATAGGGGCTTTTAGTTTTTATTGTAAAATTGAATTCTACACGTCAAGATACATCTTTATAACTTAAAATTATAATTTTAATATTTTTTATTAATAGTAAAAAAATAATTTTAAAAAGCCATAATTACGTATGTCTCACTTCTAACGCGGAGTAAAGCCAGAAATACGCTGCTGTCCTTATTCGCCGTGCAAAAAGGAGATACGCGGGCGCGACGAGGGGCGCAAGCGCCGTTTCTGCGGTACTCGGCGGACAGCGCCGGGAGAGTGGCGTGCATTCGTAATGGTTATTTCATTTGTAAGATCATCTATTTTTTCGTTAATTGACAATGAAAACTATAAAACGAATTGTCGAGGACTTACACTAGTGAAAATAGTTACATAGGATGGGGCTGAACAAAAGAAGTAAACACCAAGTAAATTTAGCGAAATTGATTTATAAAGTTTTTTCACTATTCAGATTCTATTTATTACTTATTTAAGGTTTACTTTTGTATTATTTATTTTTTTAGGTTACTTATTTATATATTTATATAGTTTAATGAAGTAATTCACACAATTTAATGAAGTGGTTACTATTACCTAGAATAAAGCCCGAACGGCTACTGCGGTCTTCTATCGCGTAATAGCTCAATTTTATTTGTATAGCAAATGTGTGGCCACAATTTCGGTAGTGTCCTTTTTCTATGTACGAATTATATTTTGTTGAATTATTGCTTAATTATTCGCTTTTTAAAGATATATTTGGGTAGTTTACTAACATTGCGGCTTCATAGAATAAACATAATTGCTTTTTGATAACAATAATTATTTTGAAGGTGTGATTTTGCATGTCTGATTTTTGGGTACTTATGGCACTTGAGGCCTTTTTCGCTGTATATTTTGGCATTCTTATATCTATTTACCTTCTAATTTCTTGTCAGTCGGCCAATAGGCTAGAATATTATTCTCTTATGGTTTTTTATAAAATTCGGTATGGTTTCTGTACTGTTTTATTATTAATAATGTTTTGCCTGTGCTTTTAAATTTCTAACTATTTACAGAAAAAATAAAACGAGAAGTCTCACGTAGAACCTGAAAAGAACAAGATCGAGATTATTTGTTTAACAATCGGGACCATATTTTAGACAGTGTACGTAAGTTAAGAAAATAAAGATTACCTAAGATTAGAAAATAAATATTGATATTTTTTTAAAGACATCGTTTCAGTATTTACAGACTGTCATCGACAACAACAGCGGGTTTGATGTTGAAACAAACCAAATTAATCGCAGATTTTTTCAGAGCTACAACACATAAATAGAAGACAAATTGATGAAGACCGAATTTTAAATAAAACGATAAAAAATATTGGTGATATAATTTTGAAAATTTTCCAGGAGCAACACCGAAGTTTTTTCAACTTGAAAACGTTTAACGTCCCGCTACTGCTGAATTGTTTTCGCCTGATGACATCACCGAAGAAAAAACTGGCGAAAATGTAGAATGTGCAATGATTAAAAGACAATTTTAAAGTTTAGCTCAATTCCGTGTCAGTTTGAAAATTTTATCCTTGTAGAAAAACAAAAAGAAACCGATGATGTTCTAGATGATATAGTTATGCAGAGAGAAGAAATTATTCGTAATTTTTTCTTCGACGGTGACATTATGCAAAAATAATTCAGTAGGTATAGGTAGTAGCGAGAAGTTGAAGGTTTTCAAGTTGACAAAAACTTCGGTGTGTTTCCAAAATTATATCACCAACATTTTTTTTTTTCGTTTAATTTGTACAATGACGGCTACTGCTTTTTAATGCATCTGAGTTTTATTTAAAATTCAGTCTTCATCAATTTGTCTTCTATTTATGTGTTGTAGTTCTGACAAAAATCTGCGCTGCGATTAACTTGGTTTGCTTAAACATCAAGCCCGCTATTGTTGTCGGTAACAGTCTGTAAATATTCAAAGTCAAAGTCAAAATTTCTTTATTCAATTTAGGCTATAACAAGCACTTATGAATGTCAAAAAAAATCTTCCACCACATTAAGAAATAATGAAACGTTGTCTTTAAAGAAATGTAGTTAATCTTTATTTTCTTAACTTACACTGTCCAATATTTGGTCCCTATTACCAATTCAAAGTCAAAGTCAAAGTCAAAATATCTTTATTCAATTTAGGCTATAACAAGCACTTATGAATGTCAAAAAAAATCTACCACCGGTTCGGAAAAACCTCTGCTGAGAAGAATCCGGCAAGAAACTCAACGAGGTATATATATATTTTTTTAAAACAGATTTACAATATTAAGTTAAATTAATATACTTAGTTACGATTTTCGCGAAGACTAGAAACAATAACGACTTATATAATAAAAGGTGAATAGAGGGACAAGGAGTGTAGTTACAAATATTGCAAGTGTAAGCACGGACCCTATAAAAGTGAATAAAGACAAGTATCTTAGTATCAATCAAAAAATAAAATAAAAAAAAACCTGAAGAATTTCATGACTTTTTTATAACGTTAACTCATGAGAAAGGATTTGTTGCTGCTGCGGGTGATACAGACGATGAGAAAGAATAAGGAAAGATCCCCAATGAGTACTGAAGACTGAGTAAATAATAATGTGCAATTTTATTTTTATATTAAGAGCGTAAAGAATATTTTGAGTTTCAGAAGTTAAATATTTATTTTAAGTATGTTTTTTTTTAGTTTCACTTGCTTCCTTAAATGGGACTTGTTTTATTTTAGAGAATTACTGTGGCTACGTACCTACGCTTTATGATTTAAAAAATCTTAGAAAATAAAAATAAAATATTTTTCTTATTTGCCACTTCTTTCTGTATTACAAAAAAAATACTAAAATTAAAAAAATGTTGAAACGCAAATATTTTAACAACTACAATTTGGTCCTAATGGTAGTTGTGGCCTCGAACTTTTCGACGATAAAAGGCGCAACGTAGCTTATGGCCCTTTAAAACTCATTTAGTCCGACGAAAAAGGATTTAAAGGACAAAATCTATCTATAATGTATCATTAAGAACATAAATTTTGTTTTAACAGAACCCTAGAACCCTAATACACATTATTTAATTGCAAAATTATCAATTCGCTACTTATATTTTGAAAGAAACACAAAAATGCTTCTCCTGAAAAGTGAGCATTTTGTAATTGTGGCTCTTATCGTAGGATACGACGATCTTATCTTATCTTACAACACAAATCGCACTACGGCGATTAGTAAGGACTTTTTATAAAGTCTAGCCTTTACTTGTAGTTTGTTTACCTTGCACGTTGAAAAATTGGTTCCGCCAGCTATGTAAATGCCAATACATGAATACAACACATTCAGAAACATTTTAGCTGATTCAACGTATTTTAGTCGGGAAATGAAAGCCTCTCGCGCCCCATTTGCTGATGAGACATTAAAATGAGCCGGAACTGTTCATCCTGCATAATTTTCTCACAATCAATAGAAAAACGCGTGCATAAAACTCCGTATCCCTACGAACGATCATTCCGTACTAAAGCGGAGTTCTATTCCAAGATTCCACACTTCCTTGAATGTTAAGCTTACAAATAAACATACACCTCGCGCTGTGCTGGCTCCTTGCCAACATCCTAATGGCACGGGACTTGCGCCAAACTCGCTAGAAAAAACTCTATATTGGAAACTAAAGTAAGTAAACGAAAGTGGATTGACTTAATCGTTATTTAGAATTCCATCAGCCACTATTATAAATCAGAGTGTTTTAGTTTCAATTATTGTTCTTTGCATCAAAATAACACATGACGAGTGCATTAAAATTTGAATATAGTTTCTTGTGTATTTAGATCATGTTGTTCAGCTCAAGATTGTGTTCTAGCTTGGATCTTGGCTGAGCAAGTCGAGCCAATTACGGACCGACTTCGACCGTCCTCGAGGCGATGCAATCCAATTTGCGAAAGCATTGTCCGTCCGTCCGCACCCGTTACCTCGAAACCCTCGGTCTAAATTTAAATTGTTTTACCCCAAAATAGTCTTTTACCTGCTTTATTTGGAATGCGGCTATACACATAAATGTGTATAACTCTTAAAACTCAGCAGGTACTCCCGATCTCTGTGCCACGATCAAAGACCATGAAAAATCACAGTATCTGGGTTTGTTCAGAATCTATTAGCACCATATGCCAATGACTAGTTGATTCGGTTGTTTGACCTTAGAGTTGCGCAAGCTTCGCCGCTGGCGCAGCATAGAGCACTGGTCGCTGTGGTCGTGCGTTGTGAAATCCTAACGTAGATATTGTTTTGTTACAAATTGCTTGGGATTTTATATAACGCTACAATGGAAAATGATGTATTTTATGAGATACATTACACTCTAATGTGATATTTAGCAATAGCATTGTGGGGCGTTACAACATAATCAGTTTTTGTAACATACTCCGAAACTAAAATGAATACGGGTGAGACAAACCCGACAAATAAATGTATTGATATTGGTTGGCAAAATATTCTACAGATCATATTCCAATCCTTTATAATCGATGTGATTAAACCGTATGAATTTTAATAATTAGAAATAGCCGCTACGGAGCGGCTAAACTCACAATATAGCTAAGTTACTTCTAATGCCTTTACCCTAAAATACGAATGATAAAAAGTGGCTCTTAGTAGGCAATTTTGCTTAAAGTAACGTTTACAAAAGTGACGCGACGTTCTGGATTTCTTTCTCGACAGAATCAAAGCTGTAGATACAAGCTACGTGTGAGAAGTGTCGTGATTGCGGTCGGCTGTCGGTTGCCTCAAGGTGAAAGTGCCGACGTCGAATCTAGGTTCCTTCTACGGCCACTGACGCTGCGATTTGTCAACTAATCGAATTTCTATTGAACCGAATGAATCTTTTTGACGTAATTACACTAATGTCGTGTATTGTGAGTTTAGTCGCTGTTTGGACTAGAAAACCAATAGTTTTATTTTGTAGAAAGTAGGTAGAGTTCGAAAAAATTATCGCTTTAATTTTGTACAGGGAATTTATAAGTGGTTTTGCTCAGACTGTTACGATTTGTTTCTTTGCATTCATCTATACTAGTGCCTAAAACCTCTGATCTTGCCACACTGATATCAAACGTGCAAAACGTAGTAGGTAAGTACGTATAAAATGTAATTAGGTATATACTTTAAATTTATAAGGAGCTTGCTACTCTATCGTATTGGGTAACTGTAATGATAGATGTAATGTTTATTAGAAATAAATAAATAAATAAATAAAATAGCTACGTCTGTGCGATACACGGTACGTATTTAAATTAGCAGTACCTGGGCGATCGAGCTTTGCTTGGGCTAAAACTCGACAATCAGCGTTTTCCCAGAGATAAGACCAAGCTAGATCGATTTGTCATCCCCGAAAACCCTCACATACTAAATTTCATAGAAATCGATGGAGCCGTTTCCGAGATTCTGATTATATATATATGTATATAGGCAGGTGGTAGGACCTTGTGCAAGGTCCGCCCAGATTGCTAGCACCATCTTGCTCGCTAATCCTGCCGTGAAGCAGCAGTGCTTGCGCTGTTGTGTTTCGGCGTGGAGAGTAAGACAGCCGGTGAAATTACTGGCACTTGAGGTATCCCATCTTAGGCCTCTAGGTTGGCAACGCATCTGCAATATCCCTGGTGTTGCAGATGTTTATAGGCGGTGGTGATCTCTTACCATCAGGAGACCCACTTGCTCGTTTGCCATCCAGTAGAATAAAAAAAAATACAAGAATTGCTCGTTCAAGGTATTAGATAGATATAATATTTCCCTATGTTTACACACGGAACGCTCTGCACGAGAGTTTAACGTGTCTGGTTTTCATATTTTAATAAAAACTCAATTTACAATACAACACAAATATTCTTTATTGCACACCACAAATCAGTATATTTTTTTACTTTTACTCAAAGTTCAGGGTAGACAATAATAAGTGGTCTTATCGCTTAAAAGTGATCTCTTCCAGACAATCATTGGGGTACACGAATTTACGAGTACTTTTCATACGTCCAAAATCAGAATCCACGAGTACACTACACGAGTTAAACTAGCTAGTGTCTAGTCTGTGTCTAGTTATATATGTATGTGTCGAATTGGCAGAACGAAAACTATTACATCACATCGCAAGCGTGAAAATTTATTGGATTAACTAAGTGCAGTATTGGATATAAAGATTTCGTCAGGATAATAGAGCGAGGCACGCTACATACATGTTAGTTTCGTTGCTCGGCTAATGAGCGTTCCGTGTCGGTGGACAGATGGCACGCGATATAAACATTCACTGCAAAGTTACTATCCATTGTGGATATATTGACAATTAACTCAATTAATTTAAGCTGTTTTTTGCTGACATTTTGGCGTTTAAAGTAACTACTATCGACGAAGATTGGAATTTTATCCGTTTAATAATGATTGCACTTGCTTCTAATGAGGCCACCTCTAGATTATTTAATGTAAACCGAAGTTTAAAAGTATACCAACATTACCAAACCCAACGAAACCAGACCAAACCAAAGTTGCGGAGAATTAGTGTTATTGGTGGAGGTTTTGATGTAGGTTAAACTGAAGTTGCATTTGCGTTGTTTATTTCATATCGAAAATACACACTGAAATATAGATGCATAGAAAAACCAGAAAAATAAGACCAGCGCTGGGAATCGAACCCAGGTCCTCGGCATTCCGAGCCGCGTGCTATACCGCTACACCACAGCTGGACACTGATACAGACACGAATTTCTCCTATGCACCACACATATCAGCTTGTTTGTTTTCTTATTTAGTCACTTAAGCAGTCAGTTTGTATTTTCGATATGGGTTTTACGGGATGACCGTAAAAGTAACAAAAAATTTGGAATTGAAAAAAAATACAAAAAGATTTAAAAAAAAACAATCTTTTTTATTTAAATTTTCCAAGCGGAGAGAGAGAACAACCATCTTGGTGGTTACTCCCCGAAAGGACCCTGCATGAAGTCTTATGACCGGATTTTTTTTACAATAAATGGTAAGAGAACTTTCCCTGCCGGCCGCGCGGCCGCGTTATTTGTTCGTTTGGGATATTGCTGTCTTTATCGCTCGTGATATAAGCGCTCGTAGCCACCCCCCCCATGCCTTCCGTAACGACGTCCGTAATTTATATCGAGATAGCTGTAGGCTTTTTTTGATTCGGGCGGTTGAATTTTGGGTTTCGTTGTCCTCATATTATACGAAAAGTATAGCACAGAAATCAATGATATTATACAATCAAGATATTCATTATATTGTCTGTTTTTTTCGATTTTTGTAAAAATACTTTATTAGTCCGTTATTCTCGTGCAAAGTTGACATCTTTTTTTTGACGACTTTTGAGCTCCTGTAATTCTGATATTACACATTTATATGAAAATCTGAAAAACCACAGGTATAGATAATTACGTCTAGTCCATACTTACAAAACTTCATCTATTTCTGTTGCCTAGTTTTGAAATGAGACCGGGACTACATTTGTATGGAGAATGAAACGAAGAGACTTCTCTTAACGAATTTGAGTAGGCATATATGGTTTACAATGATGTGAAGTAACTTTTCAGCATAAGTCTAACTTTAATCGTATTTTATCACAAACGTTCGCTGTCCAATTACAATGGCGATTGATGACAGTATCTATAACTCTGGCTTGTGATCAAACATTTGCTTTGTCTTGAAGTTAATGAGTCATTTTGATAACATTATATTGTACGCTCCTCTCGCTACAGCTCATTATGGATGATTCTTTCATTACACACTTAATTAGATACGCAATTAAACAATGGCAAAATGAGACGGTAAAGCCTTTAATTACGATGAAAATTATACGCTGCTGTGTAGGGAATTCCTCATTAAAGAAAGTTTAATAAATGTTGTTCATAATTTGTATTAGATATTAAAATAAATAGTGCCTAGTACGGCCGTCATTATTAACATCAGAACTATTTGGGTGGTCAAAAATATCTGAAGTGTGAACACACATTTACGAGATTGACAATATAGTCGTGTTCAGATGTTTATGAGCAACTATAAATTTGATGTTTATGTTGACGATGACGATGGTATCTAAAACAGTTGTTTAAAGTAAATGTCGTCTCATATTCGTAATTTAATTGACTGCTTGCCGTAAATTCAAATATTAGTAGAATTAGAATAGTAGTAGTATAATCAGTAGGTAGAATTTCCTCTTGAAATATAATTAGTAGACCAAATGCCAGTGTTACTTTATGACATAGCATATAATCGTATCAGTTAAAATTACGTAAGACTACGTAGATAGAATAAAGAAAAACGATTAAAGAGCCACGTAATGCAACATATATGCCATTGTAGGCATTATTCGGTCAAATAGGTAAGGTTACACAATAGAACATTAAACACTTTCATTTACGTTAAGTGTTTTGTTAACAAAGTGCCTAACTTAAGGGATTGTGTCACGTATTCTTACTGATAGCGGTTTCAACCGAACTAGGCTGTGTTAAGGTTACGAAATTTCACTTACAACCTTGTGGATTTTTTAATGTGATAGACCTGTGGATAATAGAAGTAAAACAATTAACAGCGTCGATTGTTCGAACAATATTGCGAAGATTCGGCGAAAATTCAAAATCAAAATACCTTTATTTAATTTGGGCTAGGTATAACAAGAACTTATGAATATCAAAAAAAATCTTCCACTTCCACCTAATCTTTATTTATCCTAAGTATTAAATAAGTTTTTTTGCTGACGTTTCTTTATTACCTACTTAATTGTTATATATATACTGTACATATATGTACCAAATGTCCAGTCGATCCGACCACTAGAAGTGGATTATAATTCACTTGCTACATACATTGAAGCAAACACATAAAAACCGGCTAACTGCGAGTCGGACCCGCACCCCGAGGGATTTGTACACCTCTAAAAATCAGAGGTCAAAAATCAAAGGCCGCGCCTCATATTTTGACTAAGGTGTAGGGTTTGTGAAGTTAGGGTTTGTAGATTTAGGGCGTGTAGAGTTAGAAGCTTAGCTCTAAATAAGATCTGAGCCTAATTGAATAAAAAATTACAAGCTAAGAGTATTAGCGATTTTGTATTGAAATTCACTAATACTATTTGCTTGTAATTTGTTATGCAATTGAGCCCTGATACGAGTAGATAACTATTTCTCAAAAAGTTGTCCATTTAAAATAAACCCGTTGTCGACTTATTGAAAAAATAAATATACTTAGAGAGAGACCCACTTGCTAGTTTGCCATCCAGTCGTATATAAAAAAAAACTTCCTGACGCTATTTCGCCACAAAAAAATAAGTAATATTGTTTTGAAATACATATATACAAAACCTTGTAGTAAAAGTGGAAAAAGTTCAGATAATCTTTGTTGATGGATCCAATAGAAAGATTTGATGTACATATACCTACTTAGTTACAAAATTACGATTTTTTCCTCACAAGATTTCGTGACGTTTTCCTGTCGTCAAAAAATTTTGGATCTTTTATGTAGTTTATGTTCTATATGATATCGTCGTTAGGGTTAATAATTTCTTGACTATTTCATGACGGGACAACTTTTTGAGAAATAAGTACTCATATGTACCAAAATGCCCAGTCCATCCGACCACTAGAAGTGGATTATAGATACTCGTAATTCACTTGCTACATACATTGCAGCAAACAAATAAAAACCGGCTAAGTGCGAGTCGGACCCACACCCCGAGGGTTCTGTACACCTCTAAACATCAAAAGTCAAAAAACCAAAGGCAAAACCAACCGCATATTTCTACTTAGGCGTAGGGTTTGTAGATTTAGTGCGTGTAGAGTTAGAAGCTTAGCTCTACATAAAATCTGATAAATAACTTTTTGACAGTGTGAGTGCGATATGGTCTCGTCTCGTCTAGGCAATATTTTACACGAAAATGTTTTTGATGTGATTTTTATTACTATATATATATATATATATATATATATATTTATTACTATATTTATATAAGTAAGAACACGAATGCAATGACTAACTTTAAAAACCGGTCAAGTGCGAGTCGGATTCGCGCACCGAGGGTTCCGTACAAATTTGTATGTAAATAGATCGTTTATGGAGTCTCAAGGATTTTTCTCGTTTTATCCGATTGTTTTTTTCCTCTAAAATATAAAATATTTAACACAATTGAAAAAGAAAAATAAATAAATGAAAACAAAAAAAAAAGATTACTATTCTAGGCCTAGTGCACGTAGTCCACGCGTGTACCACTACGCCACCTTAATCTACGCACTTGATCTACTTTGTCAGGACGGTCACGACTCTTTTCTCTGCTCATTGCTTGGCCAAAACGCACACCGCCTAGTGGTTTCTAAGGAAAACACGCAATTAACCCTCGCCGCGCCGCCGCCGCCAGAACGCGCTCTCTCTGCAGTCGCGCGAATGTTCGTCTCTATTTCTGCTCGTGAAAACTCTCGGATGTATCACCCTACCCCACCCCACCCCATTATAGGACGGTTTGAAGTGACGTTTTTGTCACGATAGCTATCTTTCACTGCCATTCGGTAGGGTCATTAAGTAAATGGTGGTCGTCCGGGCGTAATGACGGGGCAGCGCAAAATCACGCATCATATGAAATCATCAGCAATAATGCCTGAACTTTTGAACCGTAATTGTCATTTAGAAATCAAAATAAAATATTTGAATACTTGCCTGCTTACGAATCGTGCCAGTTAAAACTTTGTTTGTTACTCGTTAAAGATACCTGTTCATTTTTATACTTAACAAGATCGTTCCATATGGAAAGTTCTATAATGAACTAATCTTTTTGAAACCTAATTTTGCTGTAGTGTTTATCTAGCCTAGTTCCTATCCTCTGATTTGTATACATTAATTAACCAGTAAAAATTATGCCAATGCGCTGTAAGTATTTTTTTTATGTCAAATTATATGTTTGAGTTTGGAAAAAAGATTAAAAACATGAAAATAATCACATATAATAACAATACCAAATAATCACAAATAATTAATAAAATAGAAAAGTAAGGGATTTTCATCCATGCTTTCCTAAAGCGACGCTTTTTGTTACATGGTCATGTTACGAGGATCGTTAATTACTATCTAAGATACGATAATGTTCAAATAACTATTTAGTGAAACGGATCCGGCCGCCTGACATTTCGTTCGGTGACCTCGCCACAACTGACCCACGCTCGTGCACTTTGCGTGCAACCCTATCGCTGCAGCCGTCTCGACTCTTACCATTTTTACAATAATGACTGATTTGCTTTGGCCCGATTTCGTAATGAAAGTTTTGTAGGCTGCATGTGCCGATAGACATTCTACGCGAGCAAATGATTTCTATGTTGAAATTGAATGTTTGTAGCTTTTATGGCTCACCGTTTTTGTATTACATGCGTTGTTTGTTCTTTGTATTAAGTTTAGTGTTGTCATTTAATGATTAGTTAAGGGATTACATATTTTAGTTAATATGATTGAACAGTAATGTTTTTGTGTCGAATTTTTGATTTGAAAAGTAGTTACGCATTTTACGCGGTACACGTTGAACATTATTGTATCAATGTGTGAAAACGTTTGTCAATCACAAGTAAAAAAAAACTTGAAAAACATTTACAGGGGTGTACAGTCAAACTAACTTAACTATCTGCCGAAATATTCCTGATTACTTAACAACTTGCGTGCTGATACTCTAATCTTATCGCAAAAGGTCGCCATTGAGTTTTATATTAAAATGAAGTGCATCAAGCACATAAAATCTGAAAGTACGTCGACAGGGCTTTATCGATTCCTCGCAAATAAATCGTAAACGGGGAAACAGTCGAGAGCTTCATAAAGCGGAACGAGTTCAAAAGACATTATTCAGCATCGAATCCAAGGATGGATTTAAAAACAGAATAAAACATCGCCGGCTTTCGATCACTCATGGACAGTTGCGGAACCACGTTCGTAATCGTACTCGCGTAATGAACTATTACGGGGAATCTGATTAAAATAGTGCCCAATACTCGATTATAGGGAAATAAAAACACAAACAAACTAAACACCAGTAGCGTAACTGAAGCTTTCATTAGGCAAACCACAGAGAGAGAGAGAGAGAGAGCATGAGTTAAGCAGGTAGGTATGTCTTTATAAAATACCACAAATAGTTTAACACAAGCTTTGCCATGCTTCTCATCACTGGACGTCACATAAAAAAATCGACAATTAGGTGGTAACCGATTGTTTATGTGCCACTCCGCTGTCAACACGCACAATAACATAATCTATAGAATTAATTGCCTATTTGAAAGGAAATTATTTATTTTTTATTAAAAAAAACTTTATTGAAAGGTACTTAAATAAAGTTCCTTAAAGAATTAGGTATTTTGAGTACCTACATTACGGAAAAAAGTGTTAAATCTCTGTTTGTTTTGTCCAAATTCAAGTTTAAGTAGCTGTTTCACCTTCCATTGATTAGCGTTAACCGACGGTTAAATGTGATGCCGTCTCCGTCTATTCGAACAAAACAAATAGAGACGGCATCACACCTAACCGCCAGTTAACACTAATCAATGGATGGTGAAACAGCCCCTAAGTTTATTAAACTTTTAACATAAATTGTTCTTTTTTCAACAGCGTTGACCACGCAACCCTTTGGGTGCTTAAATTGAAATACAATTTAAAACGACAGTGTAAGTATTTTTTGAAAAGCATCCTAACAATTTATTGATGGGGTAGTCTTAATTAAGGGGATATTTTTGTGACTTTTATGATTAATGAATGGGACAACTGGCGATTGATTTCTACCCTTGCAGTTGCTGTGAAGTGAACGTATGTTTAGATCCCTTAGATTTTAGCAATTTAACCGTCGTTTTGCGGTGACTTATTAGCATAAAATGTAATAACTATGCTTGTTTTTAGCATGCATGAAAAGTATCATTAAATAACTAATTATCCCCCAACACTGAAAATTGGAAAACTATGCATATTACGGTGGAATATCATAGTCTACATATATGTAATATAATGTATACATTATATAGTTGCGTTAGTACATTAATTATTAGGTACATATTTAAATAGGCCGTCCAGCAAAAAAACACTTTTACATGGCCTCTTGACTCATTAGTTCCTTCTTTACCTTACCTTACATATTTTAAGTATACATACATGTATTCACGTTCAACCTTTGCCCCATATTATACGCTGATTGTTGATGTGTCATTGTAATCCTTTTAATAAAATGTAGGTACCTATTACTTCCTTTATACTTATTTGGATACAATACAGCTGCTTGCAAAGTGATGTTTGTCTACGCTATTTTAGTTACTTTTGCTACTCAGATAAATAAAGCACATTAACTTACCTTCTTTAGTCAGCGACAATAAATATAAAAGTTTGTATTAACGTGACACGTGCCATTTTTTTATTTTACACAAGAACAAGCTGGTTCGTTGCCCTTCCGTGTGCATGCGATCATTGTAATAGTATCCCATATAATAGAACATAATAGACGTTCGTACGAGTGATTTATGTTCATATTTAATTGCAGGGTCGCAGGAGGGAATGTTAGAGGATTTCAATTTATTTTCATTGTTCCAGGCGCCTGTTGTGTTACGTTGGTTGGCATTTGTTTTGTAGTTGAATTTCCCAGGATCGGATGTGCTGTGCTCGCGTTGCTTACGAGTTAAGCGGCCACGAGATGATTGTTGGCAAATTCGATTGAAACGATTGTCAATTTGCCATTTATTGATTGATTGAACGTTTCGGTGTGCAATTGACACTTGTTAAAACATTTTCCTGTTGACAAAAGCGTGAATTGTGGTATTATCTAACATATTAAGTACAGTTACCTGCATTGATATCTAGCGGAGTGTGCAAAAATATCTGACACGTCGTTAGAAATAGAGACGCATCAGATATTTTGCACGCTTTGTTGTGTCAGATATTGGTGTCGGTGACTGTACCGTACCGTAACGTTTGATCAAAAATATCTGAACACGACTATTGTTAACGGCGTAGAAACGTGTTCAGATATTTATGATCAAATTTTTGCTCACAAGTTTATGAACTCGACTGTACAACGAACGGAATGGAACAACATTTTTTCAGGACAAAAGGTATACTGTTATTAATTTATTCTGGTTTTCTAACTTATAAAATGATGTATGCAAAATTTCATGACAATCGGTTTAGTACTCAAGTCTGGAAGCGGAACAAACTAACACATTTATAGCATTTGTAAAGAATAAGGAATTAATAAGGATGTCTAATATAATAAACCGTAAATCATTTGAAATTGATAATTATCCGATAATGGCGGTTGGCTCCATACAGTTGGCCTCAGTTTCCAAATTGTAACCAACCGCGTAAGGCGTTTAACTCGGAGCCTTTGTAGCCATGCCACAGATGCCGTATCGACTCGAGCTAGTGCCCGCGAACAGTTCAAATTAATTAACTTTTGCGTCCCAAATGAGGTGAAGTGTATTCAAGTTTAGAATTCAATTAACAGCTGCTTTAAACGTGTCGACATTAATTCCACTCGACTGTCGACCGCATTGTTGGAAAAACGATTACTTCGGAACTGGAAACATGCATTTGTTTTTGTTTTTCAAATCTCATCTAAAAAGAGGAGTGTTTGGATAATGTTCCAGGTTTTATGTTGAAAAAATAAATAAGTTTGTATTTCTGCCTCTACACTAGACAGATGAGTCCATTTCACGTCAGTGTAGGTACTCTTGATTTAGTAATTTCCAAGATCGAAAGAAATCAAGAAGAAAAAAAAATTCGTCTACAAATCTGTCTTGAACCTTGTAAAAACTCGCTTCATATTCGCTTTTCGCAAAAGTACCTCTATTGTATATATGTATGTGTATGGATGTTAAAATAGCCACCTTTCTATTAAAATTATCTATCCTTCTTTTAAACTCGTATTGCTTACAACAAACTGCGTCATAAAATGAATCAAATACCTTCGGATAATGCTTAACAAATACCAACCAAAGCCTCACATAGTCCAATACAAAGTTTTGCACTACCCGCAGTACCCACACCCTCGCATATTTCATCCCACAGGATTTGTATCAATGGATATAGTGGCGTGGACATCGCTCTTTTGTGACGCCTCCCCTTGCCCTGCGGTCCCTTCTCAAATTTGAGGGAGCTGAACGACAATAATTAAGCTGGGCATTCATTGAATTCATCAATGCTCTGCTCTTGATTTTACGTCGTTAAAGGGGATTAGTAAAATAAAAGACCTGGCTGACCCCCAATTGGTATTTTTTTTGCAATTTAAACTAAGACAAGAGTAATAATAATATCTTAGAAGGAAGATCTTAGGCCTCTAGGTTGGCAACGCATTACCCCTGGTGTTGCAGATGTTTATGGGCGGTGGTGATCTCTTACCATCAGGAAACCCACTTGCTCGTTTGCCATCCAGTCGAATAAAAAAAAAGTTAGGCTTGTCACCTGCAGGGCTACTACGAAACTCGAAACTCGAAGTTCGTATCGTACCGTCCCTCTAGCTCTCGTATTAAATAGTATAAGTGTCAGACGGACCACACGACACGAACTTTGAGTTTCGAGTTTCGTAGTAGCCTTGCTGTAGCTTGCTTAATATCTGCTACAGCGGAGCGTGCATAAATATCTGACACGTTCTATCTACCGGCTATATAGAAATGAAATAGTATCAGATATTTATGCACGAGTGTCAGATATTTATTTGGTGTTGGTGACGACTGTACATGACTCCCAAATTGAGGGAAATTAAATTAAGTTAAACTAAATTTATACTTACCTGACGTAGTTTCTTGCGCAATGGGTTTGCGTGAGGATTTCATATTTTGTACGGAATATTCCATGTTTAGGTATATTTTATACCTTAGGCCGCTACTTACTCGTAAACTACTAATAATTCTCAACAAAACTGAACCGTTATAGTTTTCCTTGTAAGTTTGATATACTTACTACCACCCTGAATTTTTTCAAATTTTTCCACCCACCGGTTTAGATTTAAGAGGGGGAGGGGGGGGCGCTCGATTTTAATGAAAATTTGCACTTTAAAGTTGAATATTTTGCAAATGCATCAATGAATCGTCGAAAAATCGTTTTAGCAACCCACTAATGGTTTTAAAATACCTATCCAACGATACTCCACACTACAAGGTTGGATGAGGAAAAAAATCACCCCCACTTAAGTCTAAGGGACGCCTGTACTCAAAAAAAAAATTTTTTTTGAATTTTTTATTGTACCGTTTTGTCGGCATAGTTTACATATATATTCTTGCAAAATTACAGTTTTTTAGCATTGATAGTCCCTGAGCAAAACCGCGGACGGACAGACAGACAGACATACATGGCGAAACTATAATGGTTCCGTTTTTGCCAATTTGGCTACGGAACCCTAAAAAAGAATAAGTAACGTAGGATATAAAGTGTATCGTAGTCATTGCTCCATTTTTACCTGCGCAATGTAAAAGAAAAAGTGATCCATTAAAGGAAGCTAACTTTCTTCCCCTTTCCCTGGTAGGGTTCGCGTGCACCGTCATTTTCCGGGATTGTAGATGTGATCAAATCTTGTTAGGAACTGGGGGATCCAAATTTTCGCGACCGGAAATACGTTATAATTTATTTATCCACTCGACGAAACCCGAATCCGTCTCCTTAACCAGATCTGATTCTATAAAATTGGTGAATTTTGGAAATTAATCATGAACGTTGCATTATACCGTTCTCGCATTTTAGGGTTCTGTAGGGTAGGATCACTTTGTAGTCCGTCTGTTTGTCTGGTCAGGCTGGTCGTTCGTCCGTCCGTCCATTTGTCAATCAAGTTGAAATAAATTCGTATACATACTCAAGTCTGCTACCGCTCAGAGTAGTGAAAAAATCAACTTCTAAGCCAACACAATCAAAAGAACTTTATGAATCTTCATTACTTTTACTGAATACTTTGCAGTACAAAGAATTATTGTGTTACATTTATGTTACAAAACAGATTAATGAAGTATTAAAACTTAATAACCTCCAGATTTTCCTTTTTCTTCCTGTAAAGATTTTTATCCCCTTTTAAACCTTGCACACTGTGTCGGTAGAGGTAAATATGGAGCACCTTCAATGTTATACAATGTTGGTAAAGTGTACACCCGTTCAATATTAATTATGTATAATAATATCGTGTTTAATATATCTAAGTATGTGTACTGAGTGTAGCTGGAGATAAGTTATATGAAACCGGAAGGCAATATTACGCAAGTAGAAACGCGTATTGTGCTAAATTGATTTATATTCATAAGATGTTTACCTCTTGACACAATAGTCAAATATGTTTCGTCTTTGTTTAAAACTAGCTGTTGTCCGCAGCTTCGCCCTCGTTCCAGTTTTATTTTAATTTGCTTAACACAAACCTTATCCAGCCTGACAATATTGAACAGAACAAAAAATAACTATCCAGTTCGGTGTCGTCGTGTCGTAGTTATTCGTGCAATACATTTCGACGATTCATTTTTATTTATACAGATACAGATAAATTAAATTAAAGCACTTTAAATGCTCAAAGCTTAGTAAACAGTAGTAGAATCACGTGGAGCTAGCTTCACTGGAGCGACCGGTAGAAAGTAGCTTACCTCCTGTGCCACTCTTCATTCAACCATACTGAACAGGTTACAACTGGCTTTACGCGCACAAGCATACTTGGACGCAGCCTTCGAAGCCTACGGTTGCTACGGTTACAAGGGAGCGTGCACTCACACACGCTCACACCCGGTACACCAGTACTTACGCCTGACGCAGGTCAGCGCAGCGCATCATTTTTTTCTCATTGAACCGGTTCGTGTACCGAAGGGAATGACTCAGGCAGAGGTGTCTGGTAATGTCTGGTGATATAAATATGTAACGATCTCTTTCAATTTCACGAAATGTATCTAAATGAGACAAATGTCCCAGTTGAATGTGGCCTGACAGAGTCGAACTGCATGTTTGGTTTGCATCTAAAGTTTCTTTATTGTACTCCCTTGATCTGGTCCGTTCTTTGTGTTAAGGATCGCTATATTCCACATTGTATATTTAAGTAGATAGAGGGCTTTGATTTATTGCATTGAAGAACACGTGTGTGGTTAGTTGTGAAGCGGTCGTCATTTGACAAGGGATGCCTCTACCTGCTATAGAAATTGTGCCCTTCGCACTGTATCCTAAAATACACACACAACGAGAACCTTATTGAAGAGGGAATTTGCTATTGATGCCGGTTTTGGCAGAGTCGTGTTGCTGCATGCTTGATTAGCGCGCTTTGTGTTTTGTCGCGCTGTGTATTTTGAAGCTTAATGTTGAAAGTAAATGTTCGAAAATTGGTTGGTGATACTAGTACGATAGTTTAACATGACATTCATAATACCATAGAAGTAATGGATAAGGATCGCAAGGATAAATCCCATGCTCCAAATCTATTCTAGATTCGCAGTTACGACTATGTAGGTATACTAGTAGATATAATATGCACATATAAATTACTAAATAAAAACCACAAAAACCATTAGATCTAGTATGTGAGAAATCACTTTTAAACATAATCGGTATATCTGTTAGAAACTAAAAATCTCATGACTGAACTCGTGAGTTTAAAAAAGTAATTATATGATATGAAGATATTGACTGAAAATCAGCGCTGTAGTAGGCACATATACTTACTGCAGCATAATGCTGAGTCAAGTTCCTTTTTCGGCTTTTCGACATCATAAAAAATATATTTTTTTTCTGTAAATTGTGTTCTTATTATTTTAAGTTTGATGTCGAATAAAGTTATGTCTATGTTTAATACTGCTTGGAATCGAGAACTGGCGTTGAATGTACCTATTCAAAATCTTTCGAAGATCCAGTTACCTACTGTTTGTGTAGTTGCGTTATCTTCAAATCATCCCTTGCCTGGACAACTATTTATACAGAACAATAAGTGTACCTGCCATTCAAAGGCACATCGCATACAATAAACAAGTGACCGTCTCTTGAATGCTACTTCAGTTCCTATGGCTCCGTTCCCATAAATTATTGTGCAGACTGTTATTTTGTTCATAGCACGCACAGTCCAGGCTGTTAGGAGCAAATAAAATATTCTGACTTGTCATTAAATTTATCGTTTCTTTAATACTTAATAAAAAATATTGCTTCTTTTGCTCCACTTTTTGAGCAGTGTTGGGTGTTCTTCGATGGTTAGTACCTGATTTGATTTCGTTGCTTAAGCACTTATAAGTAAAGCTACCTACATAAACATTAAACAATGTGTATAAGTACCAAAACCTTGATCCCGTTCTCTGGTGGAGTAAAACCTGCTTTGCCAGGACGCCTTTCTTTCACACAGCCACGTGTTGTAGAACGGTTCGTCCTCGTAAAAGGTTGGAGTTGAAGCGAGACAGAACATTATGCACCTACGCGTACTCCGTATATCGTGGGAAACCAATAAAAACATGTCCTTTCTTTCGCTTTCCTGCTTATTATAATTGGATTTAATTCTCAACTCAATACAAATATCGATACTTCACTGACACCATATTTTTTCAGTTTTATTAGTCTTACATAAAAAACTTTTCTTTTTCTTTGAGGGGAGGCGTTATCGTATATAATAAAATCTACAGTTGTTAATGTAAAACGCCTTGATAATTTTATTATATTAAAAATTCTGTGTAATAGATCTACCACAGTAGATCTACTAAATAGCTGCCTTGTGACTGACGTTTCCCGTAATAAATGACTAGTGACATAACAAGAAAATGTGTAATGTTATGTAAATAGTTTTCTCAGGTGATTTCGTAACTCTGTAAATAGCTGCGAGCAAGACTACGGAACGATCACGCGTCGCTACCTTCAAAGCGCAGATCATTTCACGCATGCACTGCAAATCCAAAATGGTCATTGTCTCAATATCAACTTTAAAAGCTATTGCGCCATTTTGCTTTCATTTCGTACTTGTTTCGAGATAGAAATGAAGTGCCGTAAATGGACAAACATTGCACCGTGCACAAAGAAATTCGGAGTGTTCTTTATCTTGATTGTTGATACTGTTTGCTACCATAAACGATGTTTATGGTTTAGCTCGTTTTAGCTTTTATTTGATACGATCTAATAAATATGGAAGCCAAGTAAAATCATGATTTTTTGTGTTTTTTTGTAAATATTCTATTCTTTTTTTCTTTGTTTTCCTAGTTTGTAGCAATTACTTTTTAATTTAGCTTGTACCCTCAACTACAAGATGTAAACATAATTATTTAGATTTCACGTTGTATATTTGGTCCAATCAAGTTAAAGAGAACATTGGCGCAAGGTCATATCAAGAAGTTAAAATGCTGGCGGAAGAAAGGGATGAGTGGAAATTACTCCACCGACAAGAGTACAAATCTAAAATAAATAAATGATTTTGTTCCAGTGCAATGTAGTTTAACCAGCCCACTGCCACTGTTACTGTCATCTAAATTATTACAGCCAATTTTGCCCACCAGAGAATGTGTCAGGATATTTTATAGCAACATACTCTTTTCTACGCAAAACTACAAGAAAGCAGTTTTCAATTAAGTGCTACTTCTTCATTCCCTAACTGTATGGATACCTACCTAGAACCTAGAACGACAGTGCCGCCTTAACAATCAGCTAGTGTACTTTATGTTCACGTAAACAATACAATCAGAGCGTGGCCCCGCCATTACTACGGGATGTAAACGCATGCGCTGGCGCAGGCTGCGGCTCTTAACTAAACCGGTACCGAGGTCGACGCTCGCCGCCAGATGTCGCCCGTTTTTACGCTGAATGGGGTTAAGATCTCTAATTGTGCGCATCCAGGTGTTCTTTGAAATGTGTTTCACATTCTACAAAGATGAATCGATCGATTAAGTGTCATGAAACAATACTGATGAATTAATTCTGAAGCTCATATTTTTGAAACTCTATGTATTTTTTTTAGAAACTATATCTGGTTTTGGATGTCATATTAACCAGATATGCCAACCCTTTAATCATTTATTTTCAATATTATACATTCTCCGTTCGACTATAGTTTATTTCCATGTTTATTTTTCATCAAATACTTTTCAAGCAACAAGAAACTTTAAAAGTAACAAAAACAATAGAAGTTGATCGGTAAATAAATATTCCGAAGATAAACTAAACTGCTTAATATAAGTAGTAACTGCCAATAACGAATCGGACCTAATCCGCATCTGACAAAAAACATAATTGGCGTGTCAAAAAAAACAATGTTTATTTTTATATTTTTTTTTATAAAATAGGCGAATAATACACCTATTTGAAGGATTTTGGTTTTAGTCGGGTTTTAAATTTTTTATCCTATAGTTGCCATGGCGTTAAAAACTACGTTTATCTTTGCCCGTCACAATTATTTTAAAAAACGTAGTATCTTCTGTCACCTAGCAGTGTTAGGATTAGGCGGTTTAGTTACAAAACGTTTATTTACGATGAAAGTCAAACAAAGGCTATTTTGCAAATATATACACGACCATTAAGTATTTTTTAACTAAAATATTATAAAATGATTTAATAAACCTGTTCCTCGAAATGGTTTTGGAATTAGACCAGACCACATTGTAAAAAAGTGATCAATGCCAATTATTCGATAGATATGTATTATGATATTGATATCCCCTTCTGTTCGTAGCAGTTAGATAGTTTTCCAAGAATAATATTTCTCGAATACAAATTAACACTGAAAATCTACAAACCATCTAAACACATTTAACTACAATCAACTCACTAAACTTGACAACTGACTGGAATTCATTATTTATCTCTACACACACAAACTTGAAAAATAGTTCAGTCGTTACCGGAATTTTGTTGCCTCTCAGTAAATAAATCTATCTTCAAACGCGATGCTGATTCATTATATTGCAATGGTATCAATCACTCAGCCGATTAAACCATCAATAATGACTTGGTCGGAATCGGGAGCATCCATTTCATTCCTCTACTGAGATCTGTAAGTAATCTATGTGTAGCATGTATATTAAGAAAGTTTTATTTTGTTGATGTTCAGAAAAAAAGAGAGCCTGCTAAAATAAATAATGCTTGGGTAATGAGTTGTGCAATTTTAAACGCACCATGTGACTTATGTAACTCCACCACAGAACCAAACCATCAATCAAACAAAACCAGCATCGAAATTATTGACATAGCCCGAAGAATTACCAAACTCAAGTGACTTTGGCCAACGCATGCTACTCGAGGAACTGATAGCCGTTGGGACCAATGTGTTCTTGAATGACGACCACGTACCGGAAGGAATGTGGGTAGACCCGAGGTGCACTGATAATGATGTTTATGGGCGGTGGTGATCTCTTACCATCAGGAGGCCCACTTGCTTGTTTTCCATCCAGTCAAATACAAAATCTGATAAAGGTTGAAGGAGTCCAATGATTGCTAACGGCGCACTACCAATAATTGCAGCATTCTTTGGGGAAGCCCCATCCAGCAGTGAACTTCTTTCGACTGACGATGTTGACGATATTAAATGAACTCCACCATTCTGGGTTATGTTGTCTCTGTAAATAAGAAAACACCAAGAATTTGAATGATTGTAAAACGTTCGATTGGAATCTCTATATTTTTCTTTTCTTCTCTTTTCTTAAAATACACTGGTGGAAAACTATATGACTGGCACTTCTGTCATAGAGTCGTGCATTTAGCTCTGTTCACTGGTCCATCAAGTTCTCGGTTTGCGGACGAAACGCTCGGTAAGCTTGCATCACGTTGCCCTGTCAATGAACTAGGTGTTGCTTTTCATCCGGTGTACTCTGAATTTACTTGGTAACAATGTATAAGTAGACTCAATTTCACAGCGAAAGATCCTGTATAAGCTACAGTCAACTTTTAACTTTGACTTTGATATCAAGAATCGAAAACATATTCTTTAGTTCTGCATCTCACAGTTTAAACAGCTTTAAGTATATTATTGGGCACTATGAGTACACGACACGCACAGGCATTTTTTAATTAGTAAATGTAATATTTGAGTTAAATGTGCTTTGATGCAATGTGCACGTAGGTACGTTTGTCAATATTTTGTCAATTTAAGAAAAAAACTAATTGAAGGTCGCTCAGCGAGCTATGGAACGAGATATGCTCGTTTCTCAGAAATATAGAATCCGCAACTAGGCTATCCGACACAGAACTAAGGTCATGGACATAGCTTAGAGAATTAGCAAGTTGAAGTGGCAGTGGGCTGGTCATATCTGTCGAAGAACCGACAACTGGAGTAAACGAGTTTTTGCCGCGTCTTGGCAAACGTAGTGTAGGGCGCCCTCCGGCCAGGCGAAAGGCTGCTGGTAGAAGCTGGATGCGTCTAGCCGAGGACAGGGTGCAACGGCGCTCTTTGGGGGAGGCCTATGTCCAGCAGTGGACTGCTATAGGCTGATGATTATGATGATGATAAGAAAAATATATCATAAAGTTTAACCGATTCCAATATAACTATGTTTCTACATATGTGCGCTTCTACTGATCTGATTAAAGTCGTTACCAAGCCTAATAAACAGTAACTATGTCTGATCTGACAAGTCCACTCCTACTGCCTCGTGCTCTGGCATAGACTTCATTATTTGCTGAGTTCCTTCGATTTCCCTAGGATTCTCTCATTAGATCCTGGTTTGATGACAATGGGACTTAGTAGAAAAATACCACCTATTCAACGATAAAAAAAACATATCAGTTAATATAAATGATGTAGATTTTATAAGTCTGTATTTTTAAGCAGTCAAAAAAACTTGTACACGTCACGAGGCCGCCGTATTCTTTACATTCAGTTTGATGTAAATTATTCACGGTTCGTTAGTTTTCAATGAAATTGCGTCGAAAAAGCAGCAAAATTATATGACAGCCTTGGGGCGTATCCAAAACCGTGAGAAAACTTAATTCCGATTCCGTGTCCAACTCTGGTAGAAATTTACAAAAAGTGAGAGCTGTTCATCGTTTTTCGGTATACAAAATCAGCATTGGGTTCCCACGTATTACGCTAAATTACTACCTATTACCAAATTGCTTGTTCTGGATCCAGTTCCAATGTTTTTTTTTATTATTCACAGTGATTCTTGGTAGATGATACCGATTCTAGTGAGAAATAAAATAGTAGGCTGTTTGGATAATGAAAAGCAAGTGAGATTTTATGTATTTTTAATTGAAATGCTTTCACGACAGTGAACCTTTTTAACTGAATTCAAAATAGGAGGACGTTATCAATTTGGTTGTTTTTTTAGGTAAGTTCAATACCTCAGAACTCAGTCATTTGCGAAACGCTTTAAACGAAAAACAAACCCACGAAAAATAATAATAAAAGGAATCAGTAAAATTTATCTCAGACCACTAAATAATTACAGAATTATGAGTTATTGATGCCTTTATTAACTTAAGTACAGACGAGTTCATATACTTGTGTTCAAATATTTTTGAACTCACAAGTTTTTGAACTCGGCTGTACATGCTTAGATGATTTGATAAATTGACGCATCCGTCCGTAAATTCTGTCTTTACTACAAAAACAAGTAGGTAAGTAAATTAATAATTTTGTTATTTTTATGTGGCGAACAAAATTTATTAATCAAAAATACATAAAACTATTAATCCACCACTAAGGGAAGCTGCACTAAAAGATATAATAAAACCGTTATTAGAAAAGTTAAATTAGCTATTAAGTCGAAAATCTAAAGTTTTACGTAATAAAGTTAACAGTTTGAAATTGAAACAAGTCAAATTGGAATAGAAACTGCTACGAAATGCACTAACAATATTATAAACAACGTTAGAAGGCAACCCTCTTGTTTTCAGCTCCAAATGTTCTCGCCCCGATTTCAGTTTCATGGATTTCTTGATTTAGTTTCAAGAAGTCATTTCTTGAGAACAAAATTTCACTTCCATTTCCTGTCCGACTTGGAGTATGTTTTCTCTCTTGAAAATTGTGAAATAACAAAGATTTTATATGAAGCTTAAACGGAGACCACGGATCGAGTAAAAAAACATTTTCTGAAGTTTCGTTTATTTGATTGCAAAATCTGTGCACAAGCACTCAATATTACCCTCACCATGCTTTTCTTGATTTCCGTTAATTTCGGCAGATGACTCAGTTCATTGATAGAAACAAGCTGGTAAATACTTTTTGGCCAAATGAAACAAAATTTCATTCATTTAAGTTCACATTCATTGCTAAAGGTCAAATTTGAAAATTTATAAACTTGACGAAGTAACATTGACAGTAACATATTATTAAAGACAGACAAAAAGACTCACTGTTTTAAACTTCTTTTGCTTAATATATATAAATTAAAAAAAGTTTTAGTTACGATTTTAAAAATAATACCATCAGTTAAGAACCTTGTTTTAGGTACTGCGTTATTTTTTACGAAAAATCTTAAAAAAGTAACTCTAATTTTACACATATCCGTACAAGTATTCAATTATTTCTTTCACGCAAAACTTATACTTATTGACGATTATAAATACAATAACAAAAACGATAAACCTGATAGCTGCAGTAATTCTGAAGCGATTCTGCAAATTGTTTTTTTGTGTAACACAGTAATTATCTAAATCATCAACGGTATTAAGCAGTTTATTGGCAGGATTAGGAAGAAAGAAACGCTTGTCTTAGTGAGATGACAATTATGACAAATCATTCTGTAATGCTCATGTCGCACTATAAATTGTATGTAAACCATCTTCTTTGTATGTACCATGTTTGAGCAAATAAATGACTGATTACTGAATGACAAGATAATATATAATTGAGCAAGAATGATTGCGTAAATAAATTCTTAGTCCCGGTCTCGATTACAGCGTCGCAGTGAGAAAGCATAGCGCTCCGATGAGATGGAGCAGACTGAGTCACGTACGGCGATGGTTCACTCCGCTCTCCTCATCAGCGAGATAAATAATAAATTGGAATAAAAAACGCTTTTACAAGGGACAGCTAGGCCGTGGGAGACGCGTATTTCAAAAATCAAATTTTATTAAAAGCTAATATTATGACGGTTCTCTAATTTCTCGCAGATTTTTTTTTCAAATGATTCCTTTCCCAACTGTTTCATATGGACGAACGATTTTTATTTGAAACTGTATGTACTTCGTGATTGTTATAAACCTTATCTAACCTATACAGTTCTACAGGATAGTCCTGAAATATAAATAATTTATTGAATTAGGCGTTACTTTGCGGAAGTCCATATCAATGAACTAAAATAATTTCCTTGCTTACCCGCGACCTCACTTATGCAAAATATGGGTGTTCATGCAGTTCCTCCACCTCCACAATGTAAGAACACATACACGTGTACGTGTGGTGTGGTGGAGGTGATGGATGGGTTTGTGCGATTTGTGTGTGTTCTTACAGTGTGGCGGTGGAGGAACTGCATGAACACCCATATTTTGCATAAGCTTAACTATCATAAGGTCGCGGGTGAGCAAGGAAATTCTTTTAGTTGATGAAATATATCCTAAATAGTTAACAGTTTCAGAAAAACATCGTTCGACGTTCATCCATGTGATGAAAACAGTTGGGAAATTAATAATTTGGAAAAAATATTTCAGCTAAAAGCCAGGACTCCCTTGTGTTGTGCTGGAAGAGGTTTCTTTTAGAGAAAAGTTTGCCGTTGCATATTCACGATCTGTGATTCACGATTATGTTATTAATCGTAATGTGTAATATTTATTTTGTATAGTTTACATACATATTATGTATGTGCTTACATTGTGATTCATTGTTGCTATTTGCTACCAAATTACAACACTTTGAAAGCAATTATAATTTTAACACATGTTATATTAAATTTGTCTAATTTTTCATCTATCAAGCTAAGCTTTCATATAGTGAGTAAAAGAATAAGACTGGTACCTACTTAATAGTTACATACGCTTAGGAGTTAGTTCGTCATTTATATAGGAAATTGTGTTTTGCTACAAGCTTCAATTGTTTATATTTACTCATGTCATGGAGTTGTGGTTTTTGGCCTATAGAGGTACGGTATTCTCGCCATATTATTTGTTTCACATTTGTTTTTGTTCGATTGATGTCACATACGCCTACACTCCTATATACAGCATAAATTACTTTCCTCTTTAGAAATTTACCTAACAAGCCTTCCTGTGACGCTGCTCTCGTATGTGTTCTATATTGATAAATCCTTATCAATAGGAGTCGTTAAATTGTGTGCTCTTTTTATATCCTTTATGTACCTAATCAGTTTGAAGCTGAGGACGGCACAAAAAGCCTCCCACATGTGCGTCATTAGAGCAATCCCGGTCGATGTCGGGATCCGAAATGCGTGCCCTGCAGGGGGCGGCCCAATTACTCGTATACCTGAGGGATGGCCCTCACCCACGGACGCACTTCTCAAATCGGCAAACGCTTAAAGCAAGAATTTTGACTATTGATGCCGGGACGCACGCATGGCGTTGCACGCGAGTAGCTGGCAACTGGATGAAATCGTCGTTTTTTTTTCAACCAGGGTATAACTTTATAGTATAAAGTTTATACTATAAATATAACACACGCATATTCGTGTGCATATGAACGTTGTTTTTATACCATTCTCAGACGTACGTACGAGTACTTGAAGTACAGTTCCTATCAATAGAAAGTAGGTATATTTCCGGTTTTGACGTTAATTGATTGTTATTCACCTTAAGAAATTCTTAGTTATTTTAGTACTTAAGTAGTCGTGTCTTTGTTTTATCATAAAATTAAATACAAGTGAACCGTTAACTGTTAGCCTGTCATAAAACAACTTTCTTAAATAAACTCTGTTTTACTTGGGTTTATTTAATGAAAGAAAGATGAATATTTTAGCTGGCGAGTTTCGTATTTTGATGAGAAACGTGAATATTTTAAATACGCGCCAACGTGAGCTGGTTGAGGCCGCGCGTAGTGTAGAGGCGTCTATATCCTGAGGGATCCAATTTCCCGACTCCCAAGACGTTGTGTCTACCGCGCTTAGTTTGCACACTAACACGTTTTATGATGCCCCTAAAATTTGCTCATTGATCGAAAAAGCCAAAAGAAAATCAAAAAGTAAACAATAAAGTTAAGATCTTTAAACTGAAATGCGACCAGAACAGCTGTTAAACATAGCAAGAGCTGCATAGCGCTCTCTTGCGTACTAAGAACTTTTTATTTGTTTTTACATAATTTCGCGCGAATGAAACAATGGATTTGTGAGCATTCCTTTTCGACGACGCGTCAACTCATAAACACGGATGCGAAGTTTCAAAATCGACAGCTGTTTAAACAACATCGGAAGCGGTATTCATTGTTGCCGCTGCATCAAATTACTCTGCTGCTGATTGAAATCAAAGCCTATCTATGGTTCTGTGGGGCAAATTACTGTTTTCCTCTTCGATTGTGCCATAGATAGTATTTTTTATATGACTGTTATCTGTACAATAATATATGTAGAGTTGTACATTTCCTGTGTTTCATGGAACTGAATAAATAGGTATTCGTCTTGCTCTTGACCTACAGCGGACTCTGAATTTAATCCAACACATTCGCTTGCTTAAAAACATCGTGAAACTTATGTTTGTGTGGTATCATGATATCTGTTCTCTATGTAACCAGACAGGCCAGACCAGCCAGCCAATCAGACAGAAAGATATTCAATTTTAAATGTACAGGAAGTATTGGAAGGGTGCAAAGTACTAGGTGGGGGTAATGAAATCTATCGCAGCGCTCATAGTGGCCAAAAGAAGAAATAATCTAGGCTCTGTCATCTGTCATACTCATATGAATCTGTCATTAACAAAGCAATTTGTATAGACTTTAACTACTTAATTTTAGTAATAGATGTTTGTGTTATGATGCGAGCTTGAATTATTGAACACTGTTCCTGTTTTGTACTTAATTCCTCTACATCTCGGACATGTCCAGCAACAATTTTCCTTATGAAACTGTTTGTGGTTGAAATTTTATATTGAGTGATACTCACAAAACCGGTCTTCAAAATGATACTCATTTTGATCTGAAAACGATATTTAATTTATTACTAGCGATATAAGAAAAATTATATAATTTTACTATTATTCAAAGAAACCAATACTTTATCTTTTCGTTTTACAGTAAAAGTAAACCTAAACTGATATAACGAAAATAAACACACTTTTTGAATAAATTTTACTTACCTCATTTAATTTTAATGACCAAAAATGAATTCACAACCTTTTGTCCACCCAAATACACGGTATCACAGTAATTTTGTGTTATATTAATACGTTATAGGTTTGATTTTTGTCACAATGTCGCGATGAAATTTCAAAACGTCAGAGCCACAGAGTACCTTTTTATAATACTGGTCAGAGCATCAGAGCCAAAAAAGTCGCGGGCGCTAGGTGGGATGTCGTGCACAGAGCAATACTCAAAAGTAAATATAAGCATTACTACTCGTATTTTCTAAATTTCATGTTGAAATTGTAATTTTGTACCAATTTTTTATTGATATTTAATTGTATTTTTTTCTTATTTAAGTAGCTTTTGTTTACGTACGACATTTTCACCTGTGTAATATTATTGTAATTGTTATTTTTAATTTGGATAATCCTTACTAATATTATTAATGCGAAAGTAACTTTGGGATATCTATAAACAAATTCAGATGGTGTCGCGGGCATCAGCTAGTAAAAAAATGCTGAAACGTAGAGGTACGGTGAAAAACCTAATATCAAACGTATCAGTGTCAGATGTCATATTTTCTGCCTTTAAATGTGTTCCATTATGCTAAAAACATTAATGCTGTCGTTATTTGAATTATTATTCCACAGAGGTATCAGATTTATGTTCCATAGGTTTTATGGTAGGTGTGTTTAGTGTAACGTTTCAGTCGGCAGCTGTTTTATCGTCGGAAGCCATGCGTTCATAGTTGGCACGCTTGCCATCAGATTAAATAATGCGAGCTTGTTAACGTTACCTAGTAGCTTGTAGAGCTTGGCATGCTGTTAGTTGTTTATAATAGTCTGCTTCAAATTTAATGCATTGCAAATAAGCGGCTAATAAACGAAATCATTGTATGCAAATGCATTTCACAGATTTATCGTTTAGCGTGATTGTTAACATGTACTAATTTGGTTTCGATGCAAGTTATACTGCTTTGAGGCAGAAGTGCGCATTACTTATGTTTATAGTTATGCTGACTCACGTATTTACACATACTAAGAAGTTTGTCAACAAACAAAGATAAATTGTGTAAAATTTGATCGAAAGATAAATACTAGCAAGAAACAGTGACATGATGATCATTGATCAATAAATGCTAAATTGCTTCTACTACAAGCTGTAACAATAATAATATGACGGAGTGAAAGGTAAACCACTGCCCACGAACTGAGTCCGTGTAGAGTTTTAGCGGAGTGCAATTCAAACTTTAGGGACTTCAAGCGCAGAGTTTGTAATGATAAAAAGTTTATTTGAGTGCTTTAGAAAATGCTAATACCAGTACTGTAAAACCGCTTAGTCTCTGAGCTACCCGTTTTAGTAAATTTAATGGTTTCGGCAAAGTCTAAGATTTTCTTACACTGTGGTTTCGGCCAGGTTTGTATCAAGCTAAATAATAGTTGAAGTGAAATAATTTTGGATCAAGTTCAAATGCATGCATACGCCTATATCATACGCCAAGGTTTATTTATTTATATTCTCTCATTCTGTTTAAAGTTTGAAGTCCTTTTATTGAGTTCCCACAGCCCCACAAAGACAGTCACGCGAATCATTTTCTTTATAAAAAACCGTGAAATTGTAATATTTTTAAGCTTCACTGGACTAAATCATTGAAAATGCAGACGCAATCGAAAGCTAACGGTCGTTTTGAAGACAGTTGTTTCGTGACTAGAAGTTTGTTGGCAACTTTAATATCCGTATCCTAGAGTGTACCCTACCCACATTTGTTTATTTTTATTACATGCGGTCTGTGAAGGTCGTTGAAGTTAGTTTCGGTCTGTTGGGTGTAGTATGTGTTACGTAATTAACAGTGCGAGTGATTACGACAAATTGCGATTATATCGCACGGTCTACTAACTGCGCCGTGACACTGACCGAAGCGTCTTTAAGCGCTTGTTAATTAAGCTGCCAGACTGAATCCTCCAGTACCTACAATATCCCATTCTTATCCCTGTAAGTCGCGTCGTAAGTCACAAAAGTATTTCTCAACCAGAAATGCAATAGGGCAACTTTTGGCGAAAAATACGAGCCAAGTTTCTTCCTTTACCTTGAGTGGTAAAAAAATCTGCGCTAGTCCCGGAGCGGCCGCCGCGCGCTCAGACTCGATAAAATTTACATGTTTCGCTTTCAGCCTGTAGGTATTTTCTTTTAAAGGGTGAAATAAGATGGCATTACGCAAAGAGAATATTCAATTAGAGACTGCTTTTAGATTTATGCAACAGGAGAGCGCTGTTTAAACTTATTTTTCTTAAGTGCTTTTTGGAATTTCAATTTGAGTCTCGATTATTTTTGTTTACAGCATTGCGACGACCTAAATTGGATTTCCACTGAAGGTAGAGGTCGATTGGAGAAAGTAATATTTTACCAGCCTTGACGTTAAACCGAACGTCAATAGCGATTCGCAATATTTTCTGCAAATATTTAATGAGTAATTTAGAGTCTTAGAGCTTTATCGATATAGGTGAGTCGTTGAAGCGAAAGGGGCCTCTAGCTAAATTGATGATCGCTTCGTTCGTTTTTGATGTCTTTGGTGGGGAATCTGTTAAATCTTTTATCGGCAGTTAGGTGGATGCGAGCGGTTGGAGTGGCTCGTTAAATCTTACCTGCTCGCGATTGCGGCATGCTTCTCATCTTGCCCTACATATCATTATGCACGACTTACCTACTAGTTTACTTAAAGCTTTATGAGATTCTATTTTATAAATTTAAAGCAGCTCTTGTTACAATAACAGGACTATATTCGGCCTAACCTTGCGAGGATGTTGTATTACAGTATCTAATTCTAAATTCGTTTGCATTCTACTTTATCGAAGTACGAGGGCAGCGCCAAAGTTCGCATACTTTTCGCTAGTCATACCATAATTTTTGTCTGAATCATCGTTTGTCATAATTTTTTTCCCACTGAAACCCTACAGTTTTTCGAAATTTATAAATGGTCATGCTATAGAAAACTATAGGTAAGGTTAGGTTTGTTTTATAACAATTCTGAACAATTATTGGATTCAGAGAAAAAAGGATTATTGAACTAAAATAATTTCCTTGCTCACCCGCGACCTTACGATAGCTAAGCTTATGCAAAATATGCGTGTTCATGCAGTTCCTCCACCTCCACACTGTAAGAACACACACAAATCACACAAACCCATCTATCACCACCACCACACTACACTGACGCGTTTCGAACTCAACCAGAGCTCATCTTTAGAGTGACACAACCGTACACCATGCTACCAGTTGTTAGACTAACGAACCACAACCACCGTTTTAACTTGTCACTGTAATTCCCCAAGTACCCACATACGTTTTATGAAACAAAACAAAACTACCCACAAATTATTAATAATTTAACCGTCCTTCAAAACTACCTTGATTTTTATTTATTTACTGTCAAGGCATGTTTTATTAACTACCATTGCTGAAATTAGATCCAAGCCGTAGCAAGGGAGATGAAACTAAATTTACCTGCTCATTAATAATAGACCCCATAGTGTTGTATCTAATTATCTCCATGCATTCTAAAACATCGAGACGAAACCCCTTACCACAATAATGTAACACTTCATACGAATCTGAGTCCGATAAAGAATGATTTAGTTCCAACAAATGTTTGGCAAAATTCGACTTATCAAGATGCTCATTCCTATATGCCGAAACATGCTCTTTAAATCTAGCATTCGTACAACAATAACGTGCTACCTAATATCCTAGCCCTAGAGATAAGATAACTCCAATATTTACTAGCAGCCTATTAATTGACCCAGTGGAGTCTGTAAGCTATTATTTCGTGCCAGGAATAACAAGTAGATGCATTCTTTGTTTTACTCATAATCTATCTGATATTTCAATGCTGAGCAACAAATACCTACGTACACTTTAGTCGCTGTCTCTAGCCATCTCATATTACAACTAACATTCCCAAATCAACATGACACATCGTTATGCCCATGTAAATCCTTTTCTTTTATAGTTTCTTATTAGTAACAGATGTCTCGCTAAGCGACGTTCGAATGAGTGAGTTCTATCGAGTTTCTTTGAAGTCCACTGGAGCAATTTCCCCGTGTTTACGTTCTAAGTATAGAATGTTTATGCTAAATATTTTTGAGTCTTTCTGTTGCTGTACCTGGTACGGATTCAGTTTATTTATGCGAAATGAACTGCTGTTTGCTTAGATTGATTCAATAAAAGCTATCCTTTAACAGCATCTAAGAGGCATCTTTGTCAAATGTAAAGACAGATTGTGACACAAGGATTTATCCTCCTGGATCCCCCGGTCCTCACTTGAGGACATAACTAGGTAATTTTAATTTTCTCACATTAAGGGACACGTGACGGGACACCTTTTAATTCGATTCATGGAAGAAATACCAGTTTCGACAAAAATCACCTCCAGGATCCATCCCACATTAAGGAACATCTTAAACCGATTCTTTGAAGACATACTAGTTATGGCAAAATCACCTCCAGGATCCAGGAGGCTAAATTGATGATTACGTTAGGAACTTGATAAGTTAAGCGGCATTGATGTCCCATATAATAATTAGGTTTATTTACTATTTTTAATGTATTTTAACGGCACAAAATAAATAATATTTTCATAGTTTAAAATTATCTATTTATGTAGTTTTATGTAGTTAATACTTTGTAGTATATCTTTGTAGCGGTCCGAGGGTCACCAACGGTGCTGGCTAAAAATCAGCCCAGACAAACACCCCAGGTTTATTAACGGCTTCAGCTTTATGCTGAGCCAGTGTCCGATTCACAACCGCAATGACACATCCTTTCCTTCGTGTTGTCTATTTGTACTTTGAATGCTATTATTGTGTCTTATGTTGTGAATAAATGTATTTTCTTTCTTTCTTTTATCATGCTCCAAACGTCAACTTTTTTCGTATATAGGTACGTACTATACGTACCTACTTGTGGAAATATTTTACTTTACAGCCCTGTGGCGATGCATGACCACATTCATTAACTACATTCCGAGACCTTATTGTCTAATATACTTGGAATCACAATCGTTTTCACCACTTCGTTCTGTCACACGGTGTCGGGTGAGGGTAGAAAGAGATGATGAGTGCGATCGCGAACGACAGAGCGTTAGACAATACGGCTTCTTATTAAAGATAGAAAGAGATCTAATAGGTGTAAAATTATACGGATTCAATAGAATTGAAATTTAAACAATATTTTTCGTAAACAAAATTGGACTGTTTATTTCTTCGAAAAGGTTGATCTGGTATAAATATTATGGAATATTAATTCACCAGAGCACAGTTCTGTGAGCGCAAACAAATTACCCCCGTCAACGTTGCTCAAACTTCTAAGGGCCGTATTATTGTTTGTTTTTATTAACATACATAAACTCCGTTAACTTCTGTAGGTATCCCCAGTCGTATCTAAATAGCCTCGAGGTAAAATAGAAGAAGACGGGTATGTATGTACAAGAAAAGCAGATGATTATTTATTTTTATACTTACCTTGACGTTTTAGTCTAAGAAACTAAATAACTTTTTATGCTCTAGTGCATAAAATAAAATCTTCGTCTAAGAGCAAGGTAATTAGTACTAATTAGGTGTAAACAGCCACAAACAAAGAAGTTTCTACATTTTTTTTAATAAGTAATTTTAATTTATATAAAACTAAAAATCAATCAAAATAGATCAATAAAACTAAAAAATTATAATAATAATGCGTGAAAGATAAAAGGCACATAGTAAGTGAACGATTGTTTTTACTGTTGCTATTTCATTTCCTCGCCATCGAAGTGAAAAGCAAAGTGTAAGAACTCGAGCACTAAACCTCGCCGTACCGGCTCGGGTGGCTATTTGAACATCTCGGGTAAAATGGGTCATTTTAGGCTCTTGTTGTACAATTTACTATTATTAACCGACTTAAAATTAATTTTGATAAAAGCAATGAGGACTAGTAAGTTTATTATCCATTCACAACTGTCGTTTTCTTTTCTGCAAATTAATGGTCATTTGAAAACTCCCGCTGAAGCTTTTATTGTTTCAGAACTCTGGGATTTTTCCGCATAATCAACGATGACATTCTTTATTGTGACGTAATTGGGCCGCGAGATATTCATTAAGACGGAGTGAAATATCACATCCTTCCTTTTTAATATAATAACTGGCTGACAAGGCTTTTTATTAAAATCTCTGGCATTTTTATCAAGTCTGTTCGTGTGCGATGGGATGTTAATAAACATATTTTAACGCTACGAACGCGTAGATATTGGAATTTCTGAAAAACGTTATGATATTAAACGTTAAGGATAAGAACTTGATATGAAGGGTTAGGATTCCATTATTTTATGCCATAATAATTTTGTATTTAAAAATAATCAAACTAACTCTTAAAGGTTCCGCGGTTTCAGCCGTCGTTAAATGTAAAAGATATTGGACCAGACTCGGAAATATTGCGTCACCTTTCACAAGAATTAGACTATTAAATGCAAGAAAAAATCTGAGCAATTAGGTCAGGAATTAGCGCGTGTAAATAAAATAATCTTCAGCTTTAACTGTAAAACACTGACTTTAATACCCCAGATTTACGATTAAAAATAGGCTACCCTTTCGCATTTTCAAAAATCTTTATATTAGTCACCTCTACGATACTCACTCAAAGTACGCCTACGTGTCTGGGATTTTAAAGTCTCTTCTATAGTTTCAGTGGTTTAGACTGTACAATGTCAGTCACTCAGTCAATCACGCCACGCTATCGTTTTATAGTTATGTAGGTTGTAGAACACTTTAATAAAAGTACATGGTTGTACACTTAGCAACATTCCACTTTTGAAGGTAGAATTATCGACAAAATCTACAATACAATAATAGACATTGGTGTAAAACAACCAAATATAAAATAACAAGCTACTTTCGCTGGTATTCATAATGGAGGTCTAATTTCGTATGTTGTACGTAGCATATCATTTTATAAGATCTTATCATGTCAAGCGCTTTTTGAGTATTCACCTAAGCCCCTGTTCTAAATAATGCCAGGTTAATTTATTTATAAAGCGAAAGAAGGATTAATTTGTCACTTGAAGTGAACGTGAGCAAATTTAAGTCACCTGGTAAAGTTAATTACTAATTAATTTCAAGGGAGCCTTCTCGTGTGAACACTTTCAGAATTCGGCTAAAACGAATTAAATTCTGATCCAGATCAATCGTTGTCTGACGTAATCGTAACACGATTCACTTGTCACGTCTGTAAATTCCGTGCACACCGAATCAGTGCACGAATTTAACCAGAAAAATAAGAGTGCCTAAAACTAATCTTACCCAAGCGCGGCATCCCTCCGCACAGCGGAACAAACTCACAGCAGACCGTTCTAAACTTACCATGGCAAGTCCATAATTTTTTGTATGACGCTGACACACTGTGATATTCTCTCGGCTTGCCCGGTTGCTAGGAATAGTAGTTATTTTAATCAGACATTCCGAAATAGATTTTTTATACAGTAGGGAGTCCGCTTTAATTTTCTACGGGAACGATCTTCATTGAAATAGCTGAATTGTTGGTATACTTTGAAAAGATGCATCCGTTAAAATATTTAGCTTTAGCATGGTTACAGACTTTCTGAAATTGGTGATAAAGAATGCATGATCAGTTAAATAATAATCCAGTTTTAACAAGATCTCAGGGTTCGATCGCCAATTAGGGCAAATATATTATAAGTATGCAAATACAAATGTTTTGGAGTATTAAATGTTAACTAGTTATGTAAATAGTAGGTATGTATTTATCCGTTGTTTAGTGCCCATGGTAGGTATAACAGTAAGCTCTGCTTAGATTGACACTATTTATTTATTTATTGTTAATTATGCCCTAGTTTGCTTACCCACCCCAACGAAAATGATAGTGTCTCCATTAGGAACATCTTTGTATACAAATCGGCTGCGTTCGGCACTTAAGAGGGTAATTCGCACTTGGACTACCCTCTTGGCGTCACAGTGTTATCTCGGTCCTCGCCTCATTGCCTTTATTCCCAGGCTTTAAACTAAACGCCGATAATTATAACAATCGAATGCGATAACTCCAATCTCTATTCAGTTCACTGTTTTGAATTATTGGGCTAGTTTGTTCACTTTGACGGATTTAAGTGCTATTGTGGAATAGTTGGAGTTGGGGTGGGGTTTGGGGTTGACAATACAATTATTGTGGTGTTGATTTTAGGTAATAATGTTTTATTGCTTTCGTTACAGGTACGCTGCTGCTATGGCCTCCCTTTTTGAGTTAATCTACCTACATAAGTAAGTAGTTTACTTTTACCTTTATCGGTCCATATCGGTTGAAAGTACGAATGTAATGTTTGTCAGAACGAACTTTTTTTTTCTGATTCCAATAATGAGGGCTATCGCGAATGAATTCGCCACTAGAGGCGCTAGTGTAGCGTGAGGTCTCCGAAATGTCAAATCTCATAGTTTTTGAGTGAGCTACGCGGGTTTATTTTTAATTAGAAAAAAATTGTGAATATTTTGTAATATCTGGAATTAATTATGGCAAATATGCGTTCCGGGGCAATGAAAGTCTGTGTTTTGAGACAGTTTTGTCTTTCGGAAACCTTTGTCCTCCCTTTTTTCCGAAACAAAACGGGGTCTATGCAACACTGTGGCATGCTCGATATTTTTATGGTACGGTTTTAAGGTGAATTAAATATGATTTTAATCTAAACTTTGTTTTCACGCCCGTAATAACAGACTTTGAAAGCCATACTTAAAAACCTCACGCAACAGTGCGCCATCTAGTGAGACAAAAAACGATAGCCCTCATTGTGCAGAATTGTTATAAAACAAACCTAACCTAACCTATAGTTTTCTATAGGACGACCATTTTAAAAAATCACAAAAATGTAAGGTTTCAGTGGGAAAAAATTATGTTTATGATTATGATGAACGATGATTCGAACAAAAATTACGATATGACTAGCGAGGAGTATGCGAACATTGAGTCAATTATATTATGTAGGACAGGGTTTGGATAGGTGCAACTAAATTTTCTCATTCAATTATCCCAGAACAGTGAGTGTCGTTATAGTTTATAAAAAGAAAACTATTAAATTCCATAAGACGCTATACGTATGTATAAATTCTCATTAATAGCGGGATATTGTCTAGCTCTTTGTTTACATTGTAAACCATTCTCATCCGCATCAAATTCAAACAACGTTATCCGTGAATTATTAAAGATGTTCCATGAAACTAAGACATAACGCTATTATAACTAAAATATAACACGAACTCTTTAAAGTAGGCACTTTAATTTCTGTAATAAGCACAAATTGAAAACTAATTTTAGTCGTGGAACGACTCGACTAACAACCGGATATTTTTGGTCGGTGCTTAGACGCCACTAAAAAGAAAAACTAAAAGCGGACGCGCTGTCTCTTAGTCTATAAATAATGTTACTTTATCGTTTTCTTTTTTCATATTAATTTGTACTACACGCTCTCCGTCATTTTTAGAGGCGGTATTTTTAAGTTTTATGTGTTTCGTGCCGGATAACCATAGTGAAATTGTGTAGACATCATGGCTATGATACAATAGAGCGGATGTTTAATAGAATAGTACCTACACCTTACCTTGTTTAACTTTCGTGAGATATTTATAACACAATTACAATGACAATGTCGTAATTTCTTATTGTTATCTATATGATGGCAAATCGGTTATCATCTACAATCATCATTTTCATATTAACATCGATCGTTGCGAGAAGGTTGCGGGTTTTAATGGCGATAGAGTCATTTTTACCCTTACAATAAAGGTTTATTTTAATTATTGTGATCAAATATATATTCAAACAATTCACTAAATAGGTAATCAAAAAAAATCTTAGCTTCTAAACTATCAAAAGTGGCTGAACATACACGTGGGTGATTACAATAGGTGATTGAAACAGGGTATCTGGTTGTTGCAGGAATCATTGTAAATAATTTTCTTAGAGACTTGTGAAACTACAACTGATAATGCACAAAATGCTCAGAGTAGTTGTAAGACGCGATGCGTTTCAAAATATTTCAGAATAACTGTTATACATCCCTAATTTTACTCTACAAACTACAGCGTTCCGCCCTGCCGCACGACAACGGCGAAAACTTTCAAAATCGTAGCAGGATCCATATTTTGTCTCAGGGGCCATTCGGGGGCTCGACGACGAGTGTGTGATAAATGGCAACCCCCGTTAGGCACAATGAGAACATTTTCAACTCTTGTAACTTCCAGCCTAATTGTACAGGGGAGTGACAGGTCTACTTGCTCCTCGTATTCCCAACTCGGGTCTAATTCCGCTGATAAAATATTAACCTCTAAGTGCTGTGTTTGCTAATTTGCGCTGATGTTTTGACTGTCTAGTCTTGCTTGAATTTGCTGAGGAGCTTGTTATTAAATACCTGATTATTCAAGTATATTAGGTAATTTCTCTCAATATTGTCGTTCTCAATATAAATCCGCACTGCTGCGTCGTTTTCCTTTTTTAACCCCCGACGCAAAACGAGGGGTATTATAAGTTTGAACGCTATGCGTGTCTGTGACACCGTAGTTCTACGGGTGGACCGATTTGAATGCGGCTTTTTTATTTGAAGTCAGGTTTTCTAGCGATTGTTCTTAGACATGTTTCATTAAAATCGGTTTAGTCGCTTTTGAGATATTGAACTTTGAAGTAACAAAGTCGGGGATTTTCCAACTTTTTGTTGCATCAACCACTAGGTATGTACATTTTGTATCTGTTTTACCACTCATTGTTGAATTTTATGTGACAGATAAGTATATGTATGTATGTGATACCAATCTTTGTTTATTTAGATAAACAAATAGAGGTGGCATCACAGATATCTGTCATAAAAAACATGAATGTGTGGTGAAAGAGGCCCTTTGTATTTTAGCTATTGTTTACTATGCTGAAAAGATGCAATCGGATATTTTATGAATATTGTCATCAAATCCCGAAAAAATCTAAGGAGCTTTAATAAATGTGAGTTGAGATTGAGACGCTTTTCGCCAAAATGAAGCCGTTGGTATAATGAGTTAATTCCTCAAACGGGTCGGAAGGACCTGCATACACATTACAAGTTAGCACTTCGTTAACTGGATACAAAGTAATTAAGTGAGCTGTGTTTCTTACACAAAAGTCCGAAGTTCCTCGAGGGAGCTCGCCAAGAAATTTATAGCTGTTCCTTTTAAGACTACAGTAAAAAATCTATTTAGCCTAAAAACAAGGATTTACACAAAGAGTTAGAGTTATAGATGCGACATTATGGACGTAAAGCTCGAAGTTCATTTTTACGAGTACAAGCTTTTGCTGAGTCAGTTAATGTTTATGTATTTATGTAGCGTTTTTTGATATATATTTATATATTAAATTGAACTTTACGATCGCGATTATTTGTTCTAGTTTCCGACCGCACGTAGTAAGTACCTATAATATGTGTCATGGTAAACCTGCGAGGTTGTCCACTTGAAGCAGTATATATTATTATAGATTAGGTTAAGCATTAAAAACAACCAGAACTAATTCTGGTCAGCATCAAGTATCAGTAAAGTCACAAGTATACAATTACATTACTTGCCTACTAAAACAGCTTTTAACCATAAAAAACAACTGTTAAAATCACGCAGCTTGTCATGTAAAAGCAAGAAACATTTGATTAAGATGTACATCTGGAGTATTGCTCTTTATGGATGTGAAACGTGGACACTGACACAGAATGATAGGGCAAGACTGGGAGCCTTTGAGATGTGGTGCTGGAGGAGAATGAAAGGCATAAGTTGGATGGAAAGGAAGACCAATGAGGAAGTCTTGAGAATGGTTGAAGAACGGAGAACAATCCTGAACACTATAGATGCTAGACGCGGGAATATGATCGGGCATTTGATGCGACACGACGACTTCTTCAAAACAATTTTGGAAGGAAAGATCGAGGGGAAGAGAGGAAGAGGTCGACCTAGGCGCAGCTACATCGATCAGATAAAGGAGAAAGTTGGCGTCGCGTCGTATCAAGAGGTCAAGAGGATGGCTCAAAGGAGGGATGTGTGGAAGATACTCCACCGACAAGAGTATAACTCTTAAGTTGAAGAAGAAGCCTACTAAAAACCATTGAAATTGCCAGTAGAGCTAGAAGTCAGCAATGTAACGAAAACGATATCGTCACTACTTTGAGAAAAGCTCGTACCTCAATATTGATACTTTTCTTTTTTTTTGTTTACTACTACATTTTCGCAAATAAATATTCTTATTCTTATTCTTAACTTTATTAAAATTATTTCAAAGGTCAATTTTGTTGACGGATTTATTTGAGATACGAGATTTTTTCAAAGTGACGATATGTAGTAAAAGAAAGATAACCATATGTCAGTTATTAGTATTTAAATTTTTATTGTGAAGAATTTTTAAAGTACTTACCTATGCTTTGTTTTTGATCATATGTCCTTGCTAGTTGTTACTATTTGCTATGACTTATTTTTGAAAAATTGTTTTTCAATAAAAAGAAAAGTCACGATCACTTAAAAAAACGAAGTAAGTATATTATACATTTTGTTCATGGACATTTTACTTGTTTCGTCGATACTAGATTTGATAAAGTGATCAATGCAATCAGCGACAACGCTCTAAAATTTTTGTACTTCCATTGCTCGTGTTATCTACACTCGCATTGTGTTATGTTTCAGCATTTTTGAGCACTAATGAAATAAACATCAAATCACACTTACTTTATTCTGTCTTGCACACCGTTTCGCGCAACTGTGTTTCACGAAGTTTACGATGTGTGTAAGTAAATACACAAATTGAGCCCAAACGGGCCAAACATTGTAATGTCTTGATTTCAAAATGATCTACTGTGTAGATACAGTGTGAAGTTGTGTGTAGATTGTACAATTAACTTCGCTGTGAAGAAAATTACGTCTATACTCGTATTTGTAACAGTAGACGTCCTACAGTTCATATGAAGATGATGATGGTGGTGATTATGACGATGATGATTTGATTATGCAATTGGACTTAGGGACAATTCAAGAACTTGTATTCGTGGCGTTCCACTAATTTTTCACACGCTGTTTGCACACAAATGAGACTAATGCAGTCAACATGGCTAACACAAGACTACAAGTCATGCGAGCGTTGGCAGGGTCTTCCTTGTAAGGGACCGATTCGCGCTCATTGTTGTCAATAATTGTCCGCGCTCACATGATCGCTTTCTACTAGCGTTGCAGAATTGTTGTTAAAACTATCGATACTTGTCCTTAAAAAATAGTTACAACATCGAAAGTCCTATCGATACTATCGTTAGTCGTTTAGTGATTAAAAGTCAGTAAATTGACTATAGATAAGCATCGTTATGTCGATACAAATAGACAGTATTTAATACAGTCTTTGATATGATAATACAATCAATTAAACAATCGATCAATCTATAGCTCTAGTATCTATCTTCGATATTTTTAGTTAGCCAACGTTTGAAAACAGACAGAAAGACAGAAATAAACTATTAATTTGTTTCGGCGACGAAAATTGTTTAAGTGCTAATTTATGTTATGAATGTAACAAAGTTTTAACTCATACGTACACCATACTTATACGTATATATACGTAATAATAAGTTCATTTTTTAGATAAAATGTGCCAAAAATATCACCCTCGGATACTTGTTGAGTATTTAAATTGTGCACATAACTGCATATTTCCTTCTGGAAAACAACGTGCTGTGTTTAATATTTGAAACGTGTCTGCCGTCGAATACTTGAAATTTTCTATAAGCGCACAAGTTACACCGCTTTCTATCACAAAGGATACATTATAATCTAAACTGAAGGCAAAGGTACTTGTATATTATTTCAAAACACTCCAATCGATTACGAGCATTACGGTCATTCTTCCATCAAATAACAGTGCTGTTTCTGCACTGCAGATATTTCAAGCGTTTTGTAATTCGAATAACCCAAAGCACATCGAATGGGAATTGATGGAATTAATTTAATATGCGGTTTGTTTGCACGATTTGTAGTTCGACTAACCTCATTCTTTGTAAAAACCGGCCAAGAGCGTGTCGGACACGCCCAAAATAGGGTTCCGTAGCCATTACAAAAAAATAAGTAATATTTTTCTAAGGATTTCGTATTTTATACGGAATCTTCCATAGTTTAGGTATATTTTATACCTTAGGCTGCTATTTACTCTTAAACTACTAATAATTCTCAAGAAAACTTAACCGTTATAGTTTTTCTTGTAAGTTTGTTATGCTAACTACCATTCTGAATTTTTTCAAATTTTTCCACCCACCGGTTTAGATTTTAGAGGGGGGACGCTCGATTTTAATGAAAATTTGCACTTTAAGCTTGAATATTTTGCAAACAAATCACTGAATCTAAAAATCGTTTTAACAACCCCGAAATGGTTTTAAAGTACCTATCCAATGATACCCCACACTACAAGGTTAGATGAGAAAAAAAAATCACCCCCACTTTACGTCTATGGGAGGTACTCTAAAAAAATTTTTTTTGAATTTTTTATTGTGCCATTTTGTCGACATAGTTTACATATACAGGGTGGCCCATTTATATTGGTCAGTATGGGAAAGTCTGAAACTATACGACATACGAAAATTTCTTCTTAGGAACCATGACATCGATTTTAATAACAAGAAAAACTGCATTCATGCATTTAAAAAAAACCTGTACTCAGCTCGGGAATCGAACCCGGTTGTTTTGAAGAAAAAAAACTTACACTATTTCTATTTAGATATCGATTGTGTACGTCTTATTAAGAAGTAAATGTGTCCATGAAACATTATGTCTAAAATGAATAAAATGCATTGTTTTCACATACTTTAATTTATTTTAGTAGGTGTTCGAAGTTTTTTTTTTAAACAAGCGGGTTCGATTCCCGAGCTGAGTACAGGTTTTTTTTTAATGCATGAATGCAGAATTTCTTCTTATTAAAATCGATGTCATGGTTCCTAAGAAGAAATTTTCGTATGTCGTATAGTTTCAGACTTTCCCATACTGACCGATATAAATTGGCCATCCTGTATATTCGTGCAAAATAACAGCTTTCTAGCATTGATAGTCCCTGAGCAAAGCCGCGGACGGACAGACAGACAGACAGACATGGCGAAACTATATAAGGGTTCTGTTTTTGCCAATTTGGCTACGGAACCCTAAAAACGTAACTATTACCCTTAGTTGCAACATTATATGAGTAGGAGAGGAGTCAATGTATTTATATTTAGCTCCGTGAATGATGACCTCTAGAAAAGGAAACGTACTTATACAAATGCCAACTGAGTAGTTACTGAACGTACTTTCAGCGAAGTAAGCTGTGTAACGATTTATTCAGCCGTATTTTGTGGGAAACTTACACAATATCAATAGTAAGTTCCTTAAGTTACATCTTTATACTGTATAAAACATTTCGGGTGGAGAGAAACTACTTCCCTCTGCCACAGATGTCAAATATCCAGTAACTAGAAGGAACTTATTATGTATAAAAAATATCTATTTCAGTGAACTTGTCCTTGTGATTTTGCCAAAAAGCACTTTCACTTCTATATAATAAAGGCATGACAGGCAATGACCGTAATGGTCCTGCATGAAAAACGTTTCGTTCTGTGCTTGGTTTTGGCATGAGCTCGTTGGAGACTACACGGAAAAAAGGATGTCTTAGATTAAGACAATATTGCCTTGGATAACTATTATCTTACTTAAAGAAAATGATTACTTGGATTTAAACAAAATTCCTGAGACTATAAATATTCTTTGGGCAAAGAATTCCTTTTTTCCGTGTAGTTTCTTTTCTATAGAGAGTGAACATAATAATTAAATACCTCGACTCCCATGAAAAGTGGCAGAGAAAACTGTACCTACTGCTGCCTAGATAAGTTAACGACAATTTTCGGCATAAAAGTTTTTATAGACGCCTTATTATCCGTGTTGGATATTTTAAACTATGTCTTTATCTGACTATTGCCTAATTCTGTCATGAACATAATATCAGGCACAGATTAAACTGAATTTAAGCGATACTGAATAAAACAAAAGCCTTCCGTCATCCGCAATATAGTCATCTAATCCCTTTTCTCATATCACAGGCACATCCTGACCCCAACACGTGTTCCGCGAACCAACGGCTCGACGCGAGTCTTTAAACCATCCTAAACAAACATTGGAAAATGTGCTCCAAAATCAATAATGGTATTGCGGCAATATTTGTTTAGCAGTTATCTTTCTATATTTGAGATTTCGTGGATTGTTTACATTGCTATGATTATTGGTATGGTGAAAAGGCTAGTTCGGGGGGTTGAATGAATATCTATTACTTTGTAACTCAATCGAACTACATAATTTAAAACAACACGATCTTGTAAAGATCTTAGTCGTCCTCATCCCTACAGGAAAGAGAAGTCAAACGATATATCGAAATTCTGAGTTCTGAGAGAATAAGTTTAAACAGGCACGTACATTAATGCACCGTCCGTACCAATACGTAAATTATGTTAAAATAAGGAAATGTGCACCATCTTAAACGTACGTTTTCAAAATAATTGTAACGCTTGCTTTAAAAATTTACTAATTCTGTGACACGGGACATAGTGCCGAGCCTGCGCCACTTTGCTATAATGTGTGGTATCGGGTTAGTCTCACGTCGTCCTACTTGTAATGTTTCAGCGAGAAGAGAACACGCTTTGTTTACCTCCGAGCAGCTTGGGACATATTTAGTTCAAAAAATATAGCATCAATCGTTTAGTATTAAAGATGAGCAGTTAGACGTGTAGCTGCCAATATTAAAGCAAGTACATTAAATGGCGACATAATACGATTTATTGCAGTAGACGAGCGTGAGTTTACGAATTGTAATGATTAAATTTAACAAAAGATGGACCTGTGTTAGCATTCTACAAATAGTATCCTTTCATCAAAACTGAGGTAATTTTGCATGATTGCTTGAAAATAAGCTCAAATAAAATAAATCATGAAAACTTGTTTGACGGAGCAACATGCATTCGTATTACGCTCCTGTTACGTTTGAAATTTCAAGGCTGTCAAAACATGTCGACCGTTACGAAATTTAATCAACCATCAACATCAACTCCGTCTGAACCTGTTTACATTAGCAGTAGGTTAGTAAACCACGGAAGCATTAGAAGCATTGTCATTCAACGACAAAATAGTATGGTTTAACTAGTTCTTCATTAGTAGATTATTGTCGTGGCCTGGAAGTAGGCAATTGCTGGCTGAGTATGAGTATTAAACGGACGAGCTTGCGAGTCCGTTTAACTAATACGAAGCCAGCAATTGCTATTCCAGCCGAGACTAATATAAAGCTTTTCTCAAAAATGGTGAATAATTCTGAAATAGAACAAACATTCTCTCAAAATATATTATAAAATTTAATTTTATTCCAATATTTTTCTTATGCTTTCCCGCCTTTTTTCATTAAAAATAAACTGCAGGTGTATTTTTCCACCGAAAACACCACAAGCTATTTTAGACCCAATAGAAAAAGTCCGGAGTTCCAACAAAATATCTGATACCAGCCATTACACTTGGCTGTATACGACTTGTGCCAACATTTCCATGGCCTTTTTAACTTTAAAAAAAAGTGACTGATTGCAGGCGCGCTAATTCATTATTGTCGAGCTAGCGCGCCTGCAATCATTTTAACTTTTTAATTTTTCGCTGACCATAAACTATGCACTTCACCTTCTGATATGTAAAGAATAATGTCAACTTTTACGGTCATTTTTGAGAAAAATAATTTACATGGTAGCAGCGGCACAGCTGGGCTTTACCAATTTAGCTGCACTGTTGACGTAGCAATAACTTCTAACTAAAAATAATATAAAGAATGATGAAATTGGTCAGGAATACAGGAGGAATATCGTACACCTAGAGAAAGAAGATGGTGAAAGGAAGGGAAGTCGTCGATCATGAAGAATCTGATAATGAAGTTTAGTTAACTTGTTTCCAAATGTCTCTAAAGAGTGTATTGAAAATAATTAATCAATCTATAAAAGGAAGAGATGAGATGTACGGGTCTATTATTCATTATAATGTAGTAGGCTGGAAACGGTAGCGCTCCACTTGTACCTTCGATCTATCATCGGGGGCAAGTGGAGGTTAACATAGTTTTAAAAATAAATAAATTAGTTAGCCATTGGTGCCCAGGGTACCCTTCCTATCCCATGAGGCCTAACGTATCGGATAGAAGGTAGTTGTAATTTGTAATGTAAATGTAACGTTTGAACACTCGGGACGGTTACCTAAACCAACCTAACATATCCTTGTTATACAATAATTTATTTTTCTCAAACATGCTCGGAAATGTATGCGTTAATGTCACGAAATGGAGACATAAAGTTTCTCATTTATGGCTCCCTACACCTCCCTACATAGCTTCTTGGCCTAGGCCATGAAGTATGTATGAAAATCCATTATTGTCCGCTGCTCTAACTTTTTAATTTTGCTTACTAACATTAAACTGACAAAGGAAAAATTACGAACAGCCAACCACCACTACTCTGTAAGCATTTGCGATACTGCGATGCGATGCGAAGCGATGCGATGCGAAGTGATGCGATGCGAAGCGATGCGAAGCGATGCGAAGCGATGCGATGCGATGCGATGCGATGCGATGCGATGCGATGCGAAGCGATGCGATGCGATGCGATGCGAAGCGATGCGATTCGAAGCGATGCGATGCGATGCGATGCGATGTGATGCGATGGATGAAATATTTCCTCACATTGTTTGAGAAAAGCACTATACAAACCTCGGCCAGAACAGGGATTGCTGGACTCCTTTTGTCTACCCCGAACTCGTCCATCAATCCCTTACTTCATGGCCTCTGCAGTAATGTACTATTTCTGGATATGGCCCTTAACGCATTCACTGCCACCTGACTTCCACAGGTGCCACTGACGCACATGTGCGTTCAAAATGTATTAATAGTTATGACAGCGGCACTGGGCGAAGTTCCGAAAACGCATATATGCGTCAGTGGCAGTGAATACGTTAATAACACAATCTATGTGAACAAATCAGCTAGCTATTACAGGCCAAACGATACAGACTCCTAAATTCATTAGATAGGTAGACTCGTACATACCCATAGGTAGGATAAGTATGATGACTATTGATGTAGTAATACCTGTTGGCTGTTTATTTCATCTCTAGTATAATTTTGTTCGTTTTATCAGTCGGTGCTTCAGACCGTCTCATTTGTTATATTTTTTACTCTAGACCAGTTTGCAACGGTTTTATAATTTCAGTTTCCGTCAATTACTGGAATCGTCTGAACTCGAACTGGATGCACTTAGTTGTAGTTCTCTGGATTAAAATGCTATCTGGATTTTTCCCGTTACATTGAGAATGCTCGTCTACAAAGTCTTTAGTACTTGTTACATGTTTATGTGTGTGTAGGTTTAATCGTGGCATTATCATGCTACAAGGTTATTGAATAAACAAAACAACTGATATTTAATATACTTAATATATATTTAATACACCATATACTAACTACATTTTCCACAATTCAAGTGATGAAATAAAAGTACTTACTAAAAAAGCACGCACTTGATTATAAATAATATATTTAACAATTATACAGAATTCTGGGCAACAAATAGGAAAGTTTTTCTAAAGACGAAAGTTACGAATGTTTGACCGAACTGGGGGAATAGATTCTAAGTAATTATTGTGTTCGATTTGATGCCAAAGTTTGTTCTTGTTGGCGTTTGCCCTTAGAATTATTATAATAATAGCTCTATAATATTCTAAAGAAATACTGGAAACGCGAAAGGAATTTGCTTAGAAAATACATTCCTATTTCTTTAGGTATAGATATTTTCTACAAAATACTACAAATATGAATTCTTTCGAACGGATTTTATCCTTCTGCGCTTAAAACCAACTACCTACAGGTATATTAAATTATCAGTCTTGGCGTTGATAAGATAGCCTGCAATGTCTGCGTGAAAAGCATAATATCCCAGCAGTTATGATACTCCGCTTACAACAATGCGGCTTAATCAAATAAATTCCTTGAGCCGACATCAATTTTTTTCTTTAGCAAGTTTTAACCGCTGTAGCAGCTTAATGAAGCGGATGGACCCGAGACAACGGCGCTCCTAAATGGATTCGCCACGAAATGAAACACGACCCAGATTCACTATTGCAGCAATTCCTACAGTGTTTCGCTTACTTACATTATTTAATTTAGGTAGGTACGTCAGTCTCTTGGATGCCACAATGGCAATAGGCAGATCCAGCACTTTGTATTAAATATAGCACTGTGAGTGACGATTGTATAGTTTGCAATACATGTAGCAATGTTTGTGCAAATGTATGTTTCGCGGTACTAGCTTCCCTTAAAACATATGCAATCTATTCCTAAGGGCTAACGGAAGCAGGACACAAATAAAACATTTTTGACTGTTTTTTTTATTCTATGGATTTTTCGTTACCTACGTAAGTTACTCTTGTCACTCGCTGTACGACACGTGCATATACGTTCTATGCCTTATAACCAGTTTTTGAAAACGTTTTCGCTTTCTTTTCGTTCCGAACATTTTTATTTGCAAAGAACTGTTAGAAATGTCTTAAAACCGTTTATTTTAAACAACGTTACCGAGCTTTATAAAGCCTCTAAAAGTAGGGGCGAACAGTGGCTATTCTATATTGCTTTAGATATTCGTACCATAAATTCATAGTTTATCCTCTCCTCACCTACTTACAAGTTCATGTCGACGAAACATGATTCATTAGAAGAAACAATTGCATTGGTTACCTACTTTAGTTGTATAAGGATAATTTAATTGTTATGTTCACGGATTCTTTGAAAATGGGTTTTGTTTTACTGATAGCAGTTTCCTGTTTGTCCGCCGTTTGCCGATAATTTTATTATTATAAACTTAGGGATTGTAGCAACAAAATCAAACCACTCCAAATATTGTGCACCCCATCTATGTTTGTGCGACACAATATGTTATAAAATGCCGGTCCGTCCTCCTCTCGCACATCCAACTATATGTATACAGTTTACTTATAAATATACTAGGCCCATCAGTTTGGACTGTGCGTTAATCTATAAGTCAGTCAGTTTCGTCTTTTATATATAATATATATTTAGATACATATATATAACGATGACATGATGAATATATTACCAGATAATGATGAAGCAAGCCCTTAGTGCTTTGATTATTGATTTTTAGTGAAAAGAATATCGTGCTAAAATATTAAAAACTTGTTTGGAACGTATACTATTAACTAATCATCAACTAATATTAACCATGATTGCATTTTAATTTTTCATCTTGACATGGAAATACATAAATAAATAACAGTTAAATGTTCATTATCAGCAAAGCGTGTTTTTGAAACGAATTATTTTTTTGTAGGTACTTAAGCACCCAATTGGTGAAAACCATTTTTTTTCTTTTTGGGATTAAGTACTGCCAACATTGCTTACCAGGGGGTAAAAATATTTATAAAAGCTCCAAACTTTTTCTGTATTTAGCAAATGTCAAAGTGACAGATAAAGACGAAAGTGTTAAGTTAACAGAAGCTTAACAAGAGTTGCGAATAAGAAGGTTATGCAAAACTCTTCGTAGGCTAAAGCCCTTCTTACTGCGTGGCCTACATTCCAGTAGAAAGTTAGAGGCAAAGAAAAAGGCTATCGTTATTTAAACTTTTAAAAAGTTTGGAAAAACACGATAGCTGGTAGTAATCACATTGTTTATTCGACGCACACTTGACCCGAATAAGTCGGAGCGTTTAATTGTTTCCATGAACGTGATTTGTTTTGAGTCGTTGCTCGGGTTCTTTCTATTACAACACGCGATGCTTGTGGCACTTGCTGAATAAATTTGTTGGGTTTAATTATTGATACTTTATATGTAATTAGGTGGTATTTTTTTTATTCTTCGTATATATTTGATTGTCAAACAAACTCGTCAGCGTGACCCCAAAACAGCCGAAAAGCTGAGCCGAAATGCGGAGAGGAAATGCAGTAGAGCAAAAAGTAGACATTTTGGAATCTTCGAGAAAGCGTTTGTTTAAAGGCAAAAAAAAAACAATTGGATAAAAAAATATTCAGGAATAATTAGGCTTATGCTTAATGTGCTTATTATAGGTGGGCCCTGTTCTGTTTTGTTGTTTTCGATTAACAAAAAAAAAGTATAAATCGTAGCTTTTTTGATTGTTCATATCTTTATTCGCTTCTACACCATCCGTATCTTTTTTGCGGGTCTTGCCATGTTCTGTCTTGCTGCTTTCGATAACCAAAAATTATTCGTAACTTCTATCTGGTTGCGCATATCTTTATTCGCTTCAAGAGCATCTGTATCTTATTGGCGGATGATAATTGAGTGATTATAAAGCCCATAATAAGTGAAACAAGGTATCAGCCAAACATCAATTATTGTAATCAGCTGTTTGGATTGCCTGCCACGAACGCTTGTGTGCGTGTGTTGCATAAAATACACGCATAATCAACAAGCATGCAGGCAATCGTGCATCGATAGTAGCAAGGTTACGCTTGCAATGATAATAGTAGATTGTTCAACAAGGGACTAAAACAAGCCATAATGACACGAGACGTTCAGCTATCTGAGCAGAGCGAGGGTGGCTATAGTTCGAGTGTCATTATGGTTGTTAGTCTCGCGTTAAACACTCTACTTTTCACTTTGAATGCGAGGAAAAAAAACAATATTCTGTTAAAAATTACAATATTACTTTTTTAAAACGTACGCTCGACTAAATGGACTGGCCATCTCTTCAAAATTCAAATAACAAAAAAATACCAAATAGTTTTTTCTTTTCTTTTATTGTTTATGAGTGACGCTTTAAAAGCTTACATAATATATTTAGCCAATAGTTTCAAAATTGAAAACTATTGTAAAACTAATTGAACTATGCTTAAAATGAATTAACCCTTAATATAATTGAATAGATTCATATTCGTGATCATTAATTGTTTCACCAAATTAAATCGTGTTTTTTTTTATATTTTTACTGTTATTGTCATTTTGAGGTTATTTCCACGCCCTGTAAATCCACCATTCACAAACACTGTTGGCTGTGTTTTAGGGGTTTCCAACGTAAATTAAAAAAAAATAGTTTAATCCCTAGAGAATATAAAGGAGCTTTAGTCCCGATATATAGAGACTAAAGTAACATTTTTAGAGCATGAGAAGTGAAAAGGCCAATTACATTATTGTAACAATCAGGTACATTTTTGATGCAAGCTTTTTTGCTGACTGTTCTTTTTCATCATCCAACCTGCATAACTTACATCAAATTTCAAGACAATGCGACAACAGTTGGTGGCTGACTTCGATTTCCAAAAATTTACCCATTCTATGGCCGGCCACAAACTAGGTATACTAATTCTGTTATGTTCTACAAGAACAGAACATAATCCAGGTTCATCGACACACACGCCAGCTGGCCGGCAAGAACGTTCTAATCGGCGATACTGTAGATTGCTTGCTTGCCGGAAATTCTTACCGACCTGGGTCGGTAGGTATGTGACGATTTGTATATTTTGTATTGCATTTTAGTCTTACGCTTTTAATTCTTTCATTTGTCATGTAGCTTAATTAATTTAATAAAAAAAATCATTAATTAATTTATTTAATTAATTTTATCTTTATCTTTATCTTTAGAGAATATGAGTAAAGTTCTGAAAAGTGAACATAACTTCATCAGTCATGCATGACTAGTGTGTACCTACTTATATATTTTCCTTTGTAGCGTTGCTTAGAAAGTATAGAAGTGTGAAACATATCATCTGCTAAGCTACTAGTCAATTACCTACAAGTGTAGAGAACAACTAATAGGTAAGATTTTTTTTTTTTTATAAAACGAGGGGCAAACGAGCAGACGGGTCACCTGATGGAGAGCGATCACCGTCGCCCATGGACACCCGCAAATGAAATGAATGAAATGAATGAAATCCACAAAATGAATGCATACTTACTCCGTCTTGTACTTACGCCGTATGTAGCATCCGAAATAGGTGACTGACGTCAGCGCTGCAATTTGCAAGTGCACCTGCAGCTTACGTCATGTCGACTAAATAATCTAACAATTAATACATACGTAGTTAGTTTGACGGATGTGAAGCAATCCCATTTCACGTGTGAACACAATATGGAGACTCGTATTCTCCGTAAAGTACCTACGTACCTCCATGCACACTGTCAATTATTAGTTTAATAAGCTATAGTAGTAAGTAAAGTGTAGTAGTATAGTGTAGTGGCTATGCGCGAGACACCTTGACTAAATCAATTTACGAGTATTTTTTAAGTGGTACAGAATTACTTTTGAAACCTAACAATTAAAAAAAAATTTGAAAACCTTAACTGTATTTTTCTTTGACCGTTAACTTACGCTATTAGTCATTACCATAAAACAGCAAATAAAATAGAAGCATTATTGACGATGGAATATCGATATTGAATATTATTCAGGAATTATTGTGCTGGTTCATATTCATATCAGACTGAGAACGCTCAAAATGTTATAACCAGCAATTCATGATGATTTCTTCAAAGAATAAGTCTTGAAAATGTCTATATTTTTAGCACTATTGTGTTTTATGGAGAACTCGTATTACGATATTAATTTGCTATGCTTTGACTCGACACAATTAACATTTAATATCAAACGAGATTTAAGTGTTAATTTCATAATATGTTAATTTTTATGATAATATGTAAATTGCTAAACGCAGTTCGAAAAGCAACTGCTTTACATCCCTTACTTTAATTGTGATGTTCAAAAGATCTTAAAACTCAATCTTAAGTCAGCGTGTACATTAATAAGTTCTATAATTAAGCATTGTAGGCAGTGTATATGGTTTATATCAACGTGGTCAACAAACGCTATATGTCGCTAATAGCTCATCAATGCGTTGATCGCTCGTACATTGCATAACACGGCGTATATACTATTGATCTCGGCGCACACAATATGTACATAGGTTTATGTAAGGTATACGCTAGTTAACCTTCAACTTTAAGTGGACTCAAGAATAGTATATAACTAGGTACTAGTTTGGAGTTTGTCTGTACAAATATGGCACTAAGTTCACGGTTAGTTTTCCGTTCAAGCTCACCTTGAAAAGGAACCACGGATTAGTCCGAAACATGTCGGGCAACTTTGACTATTTACACGTGAGCGACCTGTTTGTCTTATTTTTATTTTAATAAGTATTACTGAAATGATTTAAAAAAATCTTACACTTACTGAAAAGCATAAGTTATTCCATAATTTAAGTAATACAGTGTATTCAGAAACATGGTAAGTTTCCGCGGGACGCAGACGAAGTTGCGGGCAACTGCTAGTACTCATAGTAGGTACTCAAATAAAATGGTGTTTTGTCCCGGATATTCTAGCAGATGATTGGATTAGTATGATTGAACACCCCTGTAATGGTTTTTCATCGGAATGTTTGATTTAATTTAAAATGTAGGCACGCCTTTGACGCGCTACACTTTGATCATTGACCAATAAATATATGGAAATATTTGACAGACATAATCAAAAAATCCCGTTTTTTTGTACAGGGGTGTTCAGTTAAACCCAACCTGCTGAGACATTCTAGAAGAATTTGAAGAAAATCTTGTTAATATTATCCAAGAATAATAATATGTTCTCGACTCGCTTTAAACTCTATCTAATCTCTTGTTTGTACCTCGTTAATTAGGCTTAACAAGCTATTCCAATGTATCAAGCTCCTAGACTGCAATAGTCTGTAGACAAGATCTAATCTTACGTATAAACTAATGTATGTAAGTATATAGGTATGACACATGGATGTATTATGTTTTTCAGGTTCTATATCCTACAGTGTGTTATCGTCTAGATGTATGTTTAAATTTCTTTATACATCCCAAGTTTTTTTAACGAATAGTGTCGTAATTTTTAAATGGTTTTGAATTTTTATTGCCTGTTAAAAATGTTCAAAACTGTTGCATGTGTTATGTACAAACATAATAATATGATTAATATATTTTTAAATCAAATCATTGCAAAACTAGACCTTAATGCCCATTTTGGACGACAATTAAATATCTAACTGTAATGTAATCGCAAACTCATTCCCGTTTTAATTTTCGTCAAAATAAATCTTCACTTGTAATATTGATTTATGTCTCTGAGTGAGGCGCTTAAACTTGCTCATATAGTCCGTTTGGTTGCGTTACGTTTAAATATGTATTTAGTAAGTGAAGGGACAGCTCATTAGCTTTTAGTTGGCCCTTGTGATGTGATGCAAACACTCATTAATTCTATATGCGTGCTAACGACGCTGCACTTTAACAAGCAATTAATTGCATCCTGTTAGTAAACTCTCAACTAACTGTTAATAAAATAAAACATTTTGTTATTATTTTTCTCAAAAACACGGAACAATTAAGAGGAATAAATTTCACCGCGAGCTAAAACGCGATCGCGCATAAAGACCAAAAACCCATATAGTTATTCACTCAGCCAAAGTCTGTAAAGAAGTTATCTGATCAGAAAATAGGCTACATATTTCAGAAAGTACCTAACGTTATCTGCTAAAATCTATGGAAATAAGATCAAACGTGTGCTCATTGGCAGCGGGAGATGCGAAATCGATCGCGCAAGGAAACACGCACAGTAACATTTCTATTCTATTATGTAATTTAGTTCTGTGAAAAAAAGCATAATCAAGCACGTGTTCGTTTTGTTTTTAATGTCAGTGTATGAAATGAAGTATCTTTTATGGCTTCCATTATGTTTGTCATATTATTATAGAAGCGGGCATTTGAGTGCCTAAGCAATCGCAACGTAAATAAAACCTCCTCCCGTTACGTTTACGATTGAACTGGCTGCTTTACCGTTACGACTCAAATTACACGCCATAAAAATATTTTATTTTTGTTTCAGGTAAGGGTAAGGCCGCGAATTTTGACCAATTTGGACGTTTCAAATTTGGAAGGCTGATAAAAAAAAACTGATAACACCTAGAGGTTTAATTTTTTTTTTATTATATGACACGATATAAACTTTCAAGGTCGCAAATGAGATAATTGATTTAAACCCTTTTAAAAAAATAATAAAGATATATTACCGTCAAAAACGTAACGAAAATTGACTATTTTTTTTGACCACGAGTACTTAATACCTTATTATTTTCATGCTATTTAACTTCTCATGATCATGATTTTGTTTAAACGAAATTTTATGATATAACGATAGTCCTACCGATTGCGGAATCATGATAATCAAATAATTTTCATGTTTTATATTTATTTCTTTTCACGTGCCAAAAAACCACGTTTTCGTTACGAATACTTAGGTGACGCTTTTTTAAGCTACCTTTAACGCCAATTTCGGTAGAAATTAGTTTTTGTACACTGGCAACTAATACTCTAATAGGGCAACATCGATGAGATAAATAAATCTCATCAGTTTGTTGACAAACAGCCATCAAAAGTGACGCGGAGGTTTTTTTTCGAAAAAACGTCGAAAGTGCTTGTTCGATTTTAAGGGTAAGTAGTGATTATTTTTAACTGGTTGTTTTTTCATACGATAGGGTAATCTTTTCCATGTAAGTGGCATGTGTTATTATGTTCAAAATGTCGTTATTCACCATGATAAACGATTTTTTGTATAAAATACGTTACACTTTCGTTACGATTACGTTACATTTTTACAAAATGCTACGTATTTTGTACATAACGTAACGAAAAAATGTGGTAAAGGGAAGTTCACACAGAAAAATTCTAACTTACACCAGTTTATTATTAGGTTTCCAATGACTGCACGCACAGTAAGTTAGTTAGATGGATATTTTGAAGTTAAATAAATTTTAATCTGTAGGTGCAGGGATCGGCACAAGAGAATTGTGGCGAGTTCTGTGTTCACGTCCTGCTACATGCATAGCGTATTTAAAGTGAGAGACAAACGGAGAGATTCACTTACCTACTTAGTTCATTTGTTACCTAAACTTAATAACCATAATAATTTATTTCCAAAAACATCTTTTTACATTGTCCACTTAACTAAGATACTACTTCCTAAATTGGTAAAACCTGTGATTTAGGGTTTTGGCCATTTCTTTGAGGTATTTAATAGCTTGTACAGTCGAAGTCACAAGCATGCTCACAACTAGGTGGTAGGACCTTGTGCAAGGTCCGCCCGGATTGCTACCACCATCTTCCTCGCTAATCCTGCGTGAAGCAGCAGTGCTTGCACTGTTGTGTTTCGGCGTGGTGAGTAAGACAGCCGGTGAAATTACTGGCACGAGGTATCCCATCATAGGCCTCTAGGTTGGCAACGCGTCTGCAATACCCCTGGTGTTGCAGATTTTTATGGGCGGTGGTGATCTCTTACTCATTTGATCGTTTGCCATCCAGTCGAATAAAAAAAAACCACATCCAATTCGTTATGCTTATAAATGTGCACCTTATTGTCAGTGTTAGAGAGGCATGTAAAGATACACTTTTGGAAAGATGTTCGTCAACTAGAGGGTACTTCTACTTCCACATTCTCATGTTTAGCTCTATAGATCTCATATAGGACAGATTTAAGATCAGTATCGTCAGAAAGTTCTAGTAAAAAGAAAACTTCACTTTATTATATGAGATGTATTTTTTTTTTCATACATACGTTATCTAATGGGAATTTTTACCAGTTTGATCTAGGCTTTATAAAAATTTGCGTTACGTTTTATGGTAACGTCACGTATTTTTTTATGTTATTTCTATGTCACATTGGTCAAAATTCGCGGCCATACCCGTAAATACACCTGCGTATTCATCAAGGATCTTATCGGCGAAGGCGAAGGCGATACCTCGGATAATTGCGTGTATGGTGTTGCATTTTACTTGCATAAATTTCAGTCAAAAACTATTAAAAACCATTTAAAATGGAGTGGTGCTATCGACCTCGGTTCTTGGGGGAGGGGAGGTCAAACTTTGGTACAATTCACGATTATTATATTTTTAACCCTTTACCAGGCTAAGGGATATATTCCTCCCACATCTTATATCGGTTACCGTAGTCAGGTTTTAACTCCAAACCTCCTACAAAATATTTTGTCAATCCCTGAAAATAGTATTTTATGATCTTCATTCACAACACGCTTCTAAATCGCGTAATATATATTTGGCAGCCGTTTAAATTCACTTGAACTCTTATTTCATTAAACTACGGAGAAATTCGAACACTTTTGTTAATTTCTATGAAACAGAAGTATACGTAGGTCGGAACAATTTTTTGGTAATTTGTAGATTTTGAGTGTTGAAAGGTAATGTAATCGTAAACATTGCTAAATTTTCATGCATTATTGTGTATGACCAGAATTAGGATGTGGGTTGATATTATCCCATGGCCTTATTAAGAGTTTAACTGTGCGGGAGCTATTCTTCCCATGGCCCGGTAATTGGATTTAAACAGCTGCCAAAGATACATTATTGGATTTTGAAGCATGCCGTGAATGAAGATCATAAAATAATGTTTCCAGTGATTGATATAATGTTTCGTAGTAGATTTGGAGTTAAACCTTGATTATGATAACCGATATAAGATGTGGGAGGAATATATCCCTTCGCCTGATCAAGAATATAATAAGACAAAATCGAGTATGACAGTTATATACTTAGACAGGCGATGGGATAACCGTAACCCACATTTTTATTTCTGGTTTAAAGGAACATCTCCGACTTTCGTAAATACATTGTTTACAAGGCGTTCAATACGGTTGTAACAGTATATAAAGTACGAATGAAGACACGCTAGTTCTTAGGGGCCTGGTAAAGGGTTAAGGAGGCATCAAATTCATATTACAAATATTTAAAAGTTTATATTTAGCTTCACAATTTTAAGAGGATTCATTATGATCGTTGCGATTAAACATGTCTTATAGACTAAGTACAGACTCGTCCAAAACAACAATAGCAGTTTTCAATAAATTTACTTATATGCCAAAAATGTGTTCAACGGTTGTATTGTAGAGTTATCGTAGCAAAAAGGAATCAAGGTCGTATTTCAATTAGCTAAAGACAATCAGCAGCTTCTAAGTAATTTGGTCATGTAACTACGAAAACGTCTCAAAACCAATCCAGGTAATAACTTACTTTAAATAGATGAGCTAATAATTAGAAGTTATTACGGCCTATTTAGTCGCAAGCAATCAGCCGTTCATAAATAACGAGCAACAATGCCGGTCCATTTCGCATGTGATCGCCGCCACCGCAGTAGTTGATTTAGACATGATGTACCGCCCACTCGTATCTGTGTACAGATAAGTTAACAGAGTGTTTCGTGTCGGACTGAACAGGGAGAAATTCCAGTGAATTTACGTTCAGCAATTATGCGGTTAAATTCGAGCAATGCGTAATTATTTTTTTTAGAGATTATGAAAAATGTATCGTTAAATAGGTACTCTACAAAATGTCATGTTCATTATATTTTTGCACTCAAAACTAATTACAATTAAGTATTCCATGATTTATCTGAATTCGATTTTTTTATCGGGTGAAGTTTAATTTATCGTACCTTCATTATTTAGAAGTAGATGTTGAATAATCAAGAATGCTTACTAATTTGAAAAGTGAAATCAAAAGTTAATTGATTTCAGGTAATTTTGCCCTAAAATATTTATTTCGCTTCACACACTACCGCATAACAGTTTTATATTATATGCACTGCACACACGCATAGATCTAAGTCGCCTTTGTTAACATAGTGCACTGTAAATCAGCTGTTATCGAAGCCTTGCCCTGCATTCATGAAACAGATTTCAATCACAGATCACATTAGAATGCAACAAGGCTCGCTGCATCCGAATATGGGCTACTGTCGACACACCTACTGTCTATGTTATGGGTTAAGGTCGCAGGGCTTTATTATTCTATAGCAGGAATCATAACACAATATCAAACGTGACTAGGGCTGAGTAGTGAATAAGTTATTGGAATTGTATTTAAGAGTATTGCTAATTGTACCGCTGCGAGGAATAAGTTATTAGTGTCTTAGGGATAAATAGTTATTATTATTAACGTTGTACTCGTAACATTAGTTCTTTCAACTAGAAGTTCTTTCGGTTGACAACATCGGACGAAATTCCTTCCACGCGATTAAATTTAATTTAATGAACAATTTGACAAGATTGGCAATCAATGTGGTCGAGTTCATAAACATAAGCAAAATTTTGATCAAAAATACCTGAACACGCTTCTACGCTGTTAACAATAGAGTCGTGTTTAGATATTTTTGATCAAATTTTTGCTCGCAAGTTTATGAACTCGACTGTACGTGTTGATGGACAATTGGATGGTCGGGCAATTAAATTGCTAGCCAGATTGTCATTTAAACTATAAAAACAATTGATGCATGCGGTTTTAGTAATGATAGTCTAAAAAGAATATTGTATTAACTAAATTAATAATGTATTATACACAACACAGAGAGAGAACACCGCAACTAGATTTCGCACTCGTGATTTGACCGCGTAGTGTCAATCAATGACACATTATTATATACTAATATAATAAAGAGGAAAGATTTGGATTTTTGGATGTTTGTTACGATTACGAATTACTTAACTCAAAAACTACTGGACCGATTTTAAAAATTCTTTCACTATTAGGATGTTAAATTATTCCAAAGTGCCATAGGCTATATTTATTACCAGAAAAAACTAGGGTTCCGTATTAAAACTTCAATAATGTAACTCAAAGTGTAAAAAAAGTTGCCATAAAACATCTTTCATCGCATGCCCTGTGGAAACTATGAATGATAGAACAAAAAAATGTTCTACGGTATTAAATACACAGAAAAATACATTCGAAGGATGAATAAAAATTACATTATTGAAGTTTTAGTACAGAACCCTATTTTTTTCTGTTAATAAATATAGCCTATGGCACTTTGGAATAATTTAAAATCTTAATAGTGAAAGAATTTTTCAAATCGGTCTAGTACTTTTTGAGTTAATTCGTAACAAACATCCAAAAATACAAATCTTTCCTCTTTATTATATTAGTATAGATTAATGTGTCATTGACACTACGCGGTCAAATCACGAGTGCGAAATCTAGTTGCGGTGTTTGAAATACGAGCCGATTACGTATCATTGATCGGGCCTATAATGCATCTGAATTAAGATGGATTTACATTCGTTTGACGTGTTTTGTCATGACGCGTCAAAACGTTTTATATTTCTCTGACGCGATGTATTCTGATGACTTGTTGTAGCTCTCTCGCGGTCTGTGTCTGTTATTTAAATGTATGAAACCGATACTGGTCTGACGCGTCACGACAGGATATGACAGACAAGTATGCAGTCCCTTTATTGTTTGTCTGACACAATGTGGCTCTTTCTCTCATATTAAATGTATGAAACAGATAGTTTTAAATTATTGCGCATCACGACACGACACGACCATCAGACAAGTGTGTAGTCAGCTTTAAAATATGTGTGCTCTGCTTATTCAAGCAGTGCTTTTTACCTGATTAAATATTCGGCATTCTATTTAAACACTATCGATAGAAACATGTCCAGTCTGACTGATACAAAAATGTTAAGTATTTGGTATGAAGCAATTGTGCGTCAGTGAGCAACTCTAAATTATTATTATCATTCATTCTATTACAACCAAAATATATATCAATGTCAAAATGTCAAAGTACCAAAGTCATTAGAGAATGCATAAACCTGAGGTCCAAATTGCTATAAAACACTGATCCGATAAAAAATTTGACTACCTACCGGAAAACACAATTTGAGCTAACTATATTTTACAACTCCTTTGTAGTATACTACCGCTATATACACTACGTTAACTTGAATCGATTAACTTGTCAGCTGTATGTAGATGAAATGCTTCAATATAAAACCCCTTGTTGGTCACGCCTGTCATACTTAACCATTACAAATACCGTCCATTTCATAAATAAGCCTAAGCGCTATAATATATTATCTAAATATGTTTTATAAATTGCGTTATTAAACCACATCCAACTGTAAACCCTCGTACATAGGTACTCCCATCTCTTAGAGCTACATACACGGCGAACCAGTATAACGACACTGTTCAACTAGCAATCATCCTGTGGTGTGCAGTCACGACCGTGTCGCAACACCACTAGGCCACTTCTCGCAATACCCAAGTGTACACCACGATCTGAAATGAGCACTCTTTGTTCTAAACACTCACTCCCGACATTAGGAAATACCATTGGGACAGCTCAATATAAACAACACGACGCTGCACACTCGTAAAATTAATCCCGGGTGAAAATCAACGTCCATTTCAATAAAAATGTTTTTGTACCAAAGTTGTTATTATCGCAACGATCACAGAAAGGATTTATTGTAATGTGTGAAAGAAATATCCGTCGACCCGAATTTTACGGATCGGGTTTATTTCTCTGAAGTTACACACGTATACGTATACAGCTTGCATTTACGGCGTCATGCGCGATCATAAATTTTATAGGATTTTCGGACTGACTTTTAATGGACTGGATCTAGGAAGTTGACCACGTTTATGAATAGCCGATAAAAGTGCGTCGGAGCGATAAAACGGCGGTCTTTTAATGAGGCCAACAGTTACAGTAAAGTATTATTATATTGGTTTAAAATGACATAACAATATCTTCTTTTTTTTATTTAGCCTGTACCTAATATGTCCTACTGCTGGGCAAAGGCCTCCCATTTCTTTCGCCACTCGTCCCTATCGTATACACACTCTCATCTATGTCCCTATCTAAGAAGAGATGGCGGGACGACCTGAGCGCTTTTCAGCTCCATTGGCAATTTGGCAGATGCAAAATATCTTCTTATTTTTTTTTTTTTAACTAGCCTACAATAGTGTCCCACTGCTGGGCAAAGGCCTCTCCTCTTGATCTCCACACCTCCCGGTTCAGTGCAATGTCAGGCCAATCCCTTGCATACGCGTCTAAATCGTCCCGCCATCTCCTTTTCGGTCTACCTCGCCGTCGACGGCCGTCCTCCGGTGCCCACCAAGTGACTGTGTGAGCCCACCTCTGTGGGTGCATGCGACAGACGTGTCCAGCCCAGTCCCACTTCAGCTTAGCAGTCTCTTTCCCAACGTCGGCTATACGTGTTTTTGAGTGCAGCGTAGTGTTTCGGATTCTATCTGTCCTTTTTACACCTAGTATGCTGCGCTCCATCGCTCTCTGGCAAACCTTAAGCTTGGACTTCTGGTTTTCGGTCAGAGACCAAGTTTGTGCACCATAGGTTAGGACGGGCAGGATACACATGTCGACGAGTTTTCGCTTAAGCGATATCGGAAGGTTTCCCTTTATAAGTTCTTTCATGGACCAGTAGCTCTTCCAAGCGTTTTCGACGCGCCTTTCAACTTCTTCAAGCGGACATCAAGCTTCAACCCTCAGGTCAATCCTTTCCGATAGAAAAAGGCGTTAAACAGGGCGACCCGTTGTCTCCAAAGCTGTTCACCGGTGCCCTCGAAGAAATTTTCAGAAGCTTGGCAGTCTCTTGGCAAGACAGGGGCATTAAGGTTGGGAACAGGAGACTAACCAATCTCCGGTTCGCTGACGACATTGTTCTTTTTTCCAAAACAGCCCAGGAATTAGAATTGATGCTGCAAGAACTCAGCACGGCAAGCCTTAAGGTTGGACTAGCGATGAATAGATCAAAAACCCAACTCATGACCAATAGCACGAAAAATAGGGTCTCGGTAGATGGGCAGGAAGTACAATATGTAGACGAGTATATTTATTTGGGCCAGGTAGTCTCTTTCAGCAACCGACCGATCTTCTTAATAAACAAAAGAAATATTTATAACAAAAAGTTTGCACACATTAAAAAAAAACAGTAAAAAACATTTTCTACCTGTTTGAAGAATTCGTTTCCAAATGTTAATTTCCAAAAAGCAAATGCAAAAGTTGCAAGTAAATATTATATCCTAATCACTACAATATTCGAAGAGTTCCAATGATTTTTCTTGAATCCATTCACAGGTCATGACTTGATGTGGTTGTCACCTAATTGAAAGTATTTCCATGCTAATGGTTAAAACTGGAAACTGGAACACATGAGAATTCAAAGTACCTAAATGGACATAAACGTATAGACGCATCTCCTTAAATTATACTTGAATACGAACTGATCCGAGTTCATAATTGAGATTATCTGATATTACCGTAGTAAATGTGCGCACAAACTGCTTAAATCATAATTTTAAGATCCTAATTTAGACGTTTAGTTCATGTATTGCAGATTTACGGCGTATTATTTTAATATCGTACATTACAAATACGAATCAGCCTCAATTATTGTAATAACAGGTTATTCAAATGCAGGGATTTATGTTAGTTTGGCATGTTTTCGTTAGTTTAAATAGTTCATTCCGAACGGTATTTGTTCAATTTCAAACCACTGCTAACGGGTGGAACGACATTTGAACCGTTCCTGAAAAATTGCAATAGGCACGAACACAATTTCTCATAAAACAATATCAAGCAGCTATTTCTTAGTGTACATTATATTTTACTATTTGTAGGTACATAATTTATTTCAACAGCATCGCTATGGCTTTTATAGAAGATAATATTTACTAGGTATAGGTAATACTACATTACATCAAAGGCGTATTATAAAGTTAATGATTATATCATGGACAGGGATATTTGGAAATAATTCCGATCCGCATTAGCGATCCCTTCAAATAGCGAACCTACTGTGTTAAAAATAAAGTTGTGTTAAATACTTGTGATGTATACATATCATTTAATAATATTGTAAATCTGTTTTAAAAAAATATATATACCTCGTTGAGTTTCTTGCCGGATTCTTCTCAGCAGAGGTTTTTCCGAACCGGTGGTAGATTTTTTTTGACATTCATAAGTGCTTGTTGTAGCCTAAATTGAATAAAGATATTTTGACTTTGACTTTGACTTTGACTAATGGATATCAATTGGGAACGAGCACTGATATCAGGTTTTGTCCTACCAGAGGCCGTATTGCCTAACGTTTCTGACGCTCGCGATCGCAATCAAATTACAGTTTTTGTATGCGAAATGCGAAATGAATACAGCTTCAGGTTATGTATTTACTGTAGCTCGTATATAAATAAACAGTTAGTAACGATCTTATCATACCAATAACTATTCCTAAATTGTAATAAAAAATCTCCTTAGTTCACTTGAAGTAATAATTTGTACGAAGAAATTTAATCCAGTATCCATCGCAAAAAACCCAACGGGAAAGGAAACTTTAATAAACTTTTTTTAGGCTTATCGCTCTTCAAAAGATACCGTAACCGATTTACTACTTAATTTAGCGAGACGGATAATTAGTTGTTAATTTTTTATGCAGCAAAAATTCAAAGTCTCCAAGGCTAGCCTCAAATACTAAAGAGTATGCAGGTACGACTATGAATCACAACAAGGCCGCGTCGTTCACACGGGCTTAATTCTTAAACAAGTCTCCGGCTCCGTCTAAATAAGCATGTAACATGGGAATTCTAACTACCTCGTAAGTATTCACACGCTCAGTTTCTGGTCTCCATGCAAGGATCAGATGCTAGTATACTTACTATTGTGCTTGTTCTCGATTCTACTAGGAATATGCAATTATTAACTCAACTTCTAGCACCTTAAGTTGTATTAAAATCTTAAAGAGAATTGTTGTTCTATTCGTAACACGAAAAAATATTCGTGGTTTGCCGTAGTGGTTTTGTTCCTAGACTTTTTTATACGGCAACGTAACGTAAGCGTCGAGTGGCGAGAAAACCAATCAAACTTTTTGCCTGTTATAAAAGTTAGCACTAAAACTAAATTTTTCAGTTGTTAAAACTTTTTTGGCGTTAAAATATAAACTGTATCATGTGGAACAAGAAATATTGTTAAAAAACCGCAAAAAATAATAAGGTCTCCTGAGTGAAGAATGGATATCATTAATCAAGTTTTTTGCTATCCATTACCGTCACAATATAAGACATGCTCGGACACTACTTAATGCCGTTTTTGTAGGGATAAAAATTAAGGCAGTTGCCGAAATTGTCGCGCAAAAAGTAATAAAAAAAATATCAAGATCACTGTCAATGGCGACCGTGGAATCCGTGACGATGCAAAGGTCAATGCTACACGCGAGAATAATAACCAGGGCTTGAGAATCTTGGTATTTATTTCCTTATAATATTGACACCAAGACAATAAACTTGTGGGAATTGGGTGGAACACTACTAAATGACGAAGAGCTAATATCGGATATAGTAATGGCAACGATGTCATATAAGATAATGTGCAAAATTGTGATTAGATTAGTATTACTAATATGCTGGCTCAGACACGCGAAGAAAATGTGATGAACAGCTCATTTACCTTCATAAAGGAAAGGCGATTTCTTTCTCCAAATGGTTCACTGCAAATTGTACGACTGCTTAGAAGGATTAAGATAATAACTATCTATGTGGATTAAGTAATAGGCGGAACTGTTCTAACAGGAAGTTCGCTATTTCCTCACTAACTTAGTAATGAGGCTTGTGCCATAAAATCATATTCTTTGTAAGATTTTCCTTCAACAAAATGTAGCATCGGAATTATATTATGAGCAACTTTGTACTATTGTAAACGCCGCTTTATTAGTCTGTAAGTACATGAGCAATATATTAATGTCCATAATTAACGAAACAAACCACTTAATCTAAGCCTTCTTGACGTCCTCGTCTATTTTCTTTCTATGTATGTATTTAAAAACTAGTACATGGGCGACCGAGCTTTGCTCAGGCTAAAACTCGATAATAAGCGTGTTCCCAGAGATAAGACCCAGCTAGATCGATTTGTCATCCCCGAAAACCCCCACATACCAAATTTCATCGAAATTGTTGGAGCCGTTTCCGAGATCCACGATATATATATTAAAGGACTTTCAGCTAACATATTTAGATCGATAGGTAACGCTAATAATTTACCAGTTATTATATACAAGGATTGCTCATTTAAAGGTATTAGATGCCTTTGCAATAAGTTCTGACTTACTAGAATACGTATGTTTCTTCATATGATCCGGAAATCATAAACGTAAATTCGTGCAAAAGAAATCGCCTTACATTGAATAGAGGCAACACTGACAGGACCAGATAGCGTGTGTGCAAAAAGTCCTATAACAAATGCCACCGATCCGTCAATATCAAGGGAACTCGAGCCCACCTCGCCCATTAAACTGAGACGATGTGACGTCTCGGGTCCACGCCATAAATCGAAGCCCTCGAACAATGTGTAGTTACAACGTTATGAGTGCGGACAATAGCGTATCGGTGTCAAGATCGTTAGCTCCGCTGGGACGGACTGCTTTTGTCTTCTTTGAGGGCCAAATGTCAACCACATGCCAAATGCTACAAAGACTATCGGCCTTTCCGCTCCATGTGCAAAGACGCCATTCATAATAGTATAAAGCGCTTTAACAAACGAGCATCGACTGTTTCACAAAACAATTTACTACGCTTAGGCTATAAGAAGAACCACAACAAATAAAGCTGATAATTAAATTGTTAATACACACACGTACGAGTTGAAATTTAGCGTCATACAAATTAATTTCTGCAGCATTATAATATTTTATTATCTATTATTAGGTCTTCTTCATCATTTTGCTGTCGAACGTAATAATATTGTAACATTGCCGTGTCACGTTTATTTCCGACTGTCTGCAAGTATCAGGAATCCCTATTCGTAAACGTTTTGAAGTCACCTTAATAGGTTTCTGTCACTCTTCGTATTAAAAGGAAATTATGTAATTTAGCCAGTATAATGTATTTTATATCGCAGGAAATAAACAGATGCAAATCAAAACAACTATTGAAGAACATATTCTGAAAATAACTCTTAGAGAATGGTCTCTGAAACTCAAAAACTTTTCGATTTATATAAAAATACAGTAAGGCAATGATGAGTAGATACTTTGCATATTTTATCAGATCAATGAATCTCCTGAAGAACATTAAAACGACAGTATTTTGTTTTTGGGTTGAGCACACCACTCATATCAATGGTCATAGATTAGCAACGGAATCTGATCAAGAATTCTGATTATAAACGCGTTAGACGCATTCATTTCATAACACGCTGGGTTATCGTTGTAAATATGGGGTTTTGGTTGAGGTCAGGTTGACATCCTGCACCTGCCGGGAAGTGCTGCCCTCGTTGCCGTGTGTTGCCGTCGCAGGATGTTAGCTTTGACGGCCACTTGTAAATGACCATAGACATACCATTTTTTAATACCAAACTTGAAAAGTTATCAATACAAAATATTGACTTTAAGGCAACATTGACACGAAAGAAAATCGTATGCGATGAGGATGACTCCTTGTTTGCTCATGTCATCCTTTGTCCACTATGTAACACTCTTTCCGAATAGGACCTTAAAAAATTGTCGTAGCTAAGCTTAGCTAAGTTTTAAATAAATGTTTTGAAATAAAGCATCTCAATCCCTATAGGACCATACTTATCCCAATCTATTGTAAAGCTTTGCGACAGAAGTGTATAAAAATCAAAACGTTTTGATGATTTTGCCTGTGCATATTATTTTATTATTTTTATTTATAATAACATAGTGCATAGGCACTTACAACGCGTATAACATTTTTTTTTGAGGTTTATAAAGTTTTAAAAATAACTTAAAGATAAAAATTTGTGAATTATTGTTTCACGAACAATATCGCAAAGGCGCACTTTTTAGTGCTGCAGGCTGCGGCCAAAAGTGTAATGTCTACGTAGTACGTTGGTACTGGCAACTACGTATATCGAAAAATTTCAACTGAATTGAAAAAGACCCTAAAAAAGAACGGCGAAATTAAGACTCTTTCTTCATTGAATTTTTTAAAATATATATGTATGTAGTGGTAAATAGTGATCTGCTGCTTCCTGATTGGTTGATACCAGGTTAAAACTAGGCCAGTCTGATGTCTTGTGATTCGTTACAATTACGAGTATTGAATACTTGGGTAATCACATATAATTTAATTCGGTCCATGTTTATTTTATTTTTGTGTTTTGATAGCATTTATTGACAAATAAGTTGATACCCTTAAATTGGCAGTGTGCCACACGAGACCCATTATTCAAGACTATCTTTTTGTATTTTTTTTATTATTATATCTGGTACTTCACAGAATATTGTTAAAATTGCTTAAATATTTATCGGATATTTTAATACTTCACTAACCTGCCTAATTAAACAAATTATAAGTAGGAACTTATAGGTAAAGGAAGAGAAAATTTCGTGGTACTTACATATATTTATTTAATGATTTTAATGTATTGGCTAATTATTAAGTAGAAAAGAATTTTCACCATCATTACATAATTTGTGTGGTGAAAATAAATGCATTAATTATTTGTATTATTAGGTCTTAAAATTTCGTATCTAATTTAGCCCACTCGGCAAATCTTTGAGGCCTAATCACGCTAAAAAGTTCTATTATGTAACTGTTGTTTAAAATGCTATTCTTAAATCGACACTGGCTCTGTCGAGGCTATCAATTCTAATCTTGGCAGATTTCACACCCCTGCGGTATTATTTTTGTCAACCATAAATATATGAAGCATTGCTTTGGTTTGGTATTTCCGCTGTGGGTATTTTTGCTTTAAAACTCTTTCCTCCAAACAGTAAGGAGGTGTTCAATTTTGCAACAAGTTTTCCGCTCCAATATACCCAAACATGCCGATATTTCATGTAAGTAATCGATTTTTGTTCAGGAAATAACGTCAATAAATTACCTCATGTTTAGTAGCTACAGGGTATATTAAAGTACTTGCAATAGCACGTTACCGTTTTGGAATCGATCGATAGTCTTTTTCCATTTCTATATAATTTTACTTAACCTTTAAAGGTAATAAAGTCAATGTGGTCTAATTAATGATCCTTGCTTCAAAAATGGTTATAGATTTAGTTAATAATATACGTATACTTACTCAGATTTATATCACCGATGTCCTTTAACTTTCTAATAGGTATAACGTTTTTGTACAGCATTTTCTGCTGACTTTACTTTTTTGGCGGTAGGTATTATCGTCCAATTTAGATATGTAAATATCTCGAACTTGAAGCAAAACCTATGTTATTGGTGACATACGACTTGCAATATTTGTTCTAAACTAACATACAAACAAACATACATACCTATAAATTACCTATAAGTTAAAGCTTGTAATACCTTATGTTTGGCTTTTAACGTAGGCATACCTTACTACCAAGAAAAGGCTTTTACCACCCTAGAGTTCAATGCCATTTTCGATATTAAGGGGCTGTTTCACCATCCATTGATTAGTGTTAACTGACGGTTAAATGTGATGCCGCCTCTATTAGTTTTGTTCAAATAGACGGAGACAGCATCACATTTAACCGCCAGTTAACTCTAATCAATGGATGGTGAAACAGCCCCTTAAGGTCAAGGGGAAATTTCCACTCAAAGGTCAGTGTAAATATCGACCTCAAAAGTAATAATAAGCTGGTTTTATTAGTGTTTTGCTGATATGATGTGCTAAAATATGTTCTTATCTTATGAATCTAATTCGAGAATAACAATTTATAGGGAATCATGAAATTTAAGAAGTAAGGTTTCACGGCACAACTAGGTCCTAACCTAAGACCAACAATCATTGATTCTCAAAAACTTACATAGGTACATATAAACAAATAATATATTATAGTGTGAGCTAATTTTGGGGGGCGGCAGGCGTGAGCTTGCATTCGGAGTCCAAAAGCTGAAGGTTAGACCTGAAATTAATGTATATTCCAAAATAATATTAAGTATAATTTTGACATTGGGACATTTTATAACTACATGTCGAACAACTTTTTTTTTCCTTTTTACAAGCTTTTATTTAGTTTCACCTGTCCCGTTGTCTGTCTGTCTATATAGCAAGTCTGTACTCAAATTTTGCAAGTTTTTGACCAACTTTCAGTAGTCAGATTGACTTGGGATTTGGAATACTTATGTAAATTGCGTGTCAATACAATAATCTGGTAGTGACATCCTGGTAGTCAGGCCAGAATCGTCTCCGCAGGACGGAACTCTTCAACGGTTAATGGCAATATTGACTTGAAATTTGGAATGCAAAAGTGTTTGGGTGACAATTATGATTGGTTTTTTGGAGTCTTTTTGAATTTTTTATTTCAACTCCAAATTTGTTACTTTAACGAGTATCCCAGCAGCAGCAGCGGGGGGCGGGGGCGGCAGCAGTAGGTACGGGGTTGTCCAGCAGTGGTGTAGGGGTAGCACGCAGCACAGATTGCTGAGGACCTGGGTTGGAATCCCAGTGCTGGTCTCTTTTTCTGGTTTTTCTGTGCATCCATGTCTCAGTTTGTATTTTCGGTTTGGGTGACAATGTAAGTAAAGTCGACAAAAAGTACAGTCTAAAAAAAGGTTGCATTAAAAATGTTTTTTTTTACCAAAAACTTACAAGCTAAATTTGATCAACTTGCCGGTACGATTGAGTTGAAATTTTGCATGCATGTGTAAATCGGATGACAATGAAATATTATTATGTCATGAAGCTGATCTGATGATGAAACTGGAAGGTGGCCATAAGAACTACGTAATGAAACGACACAAACCTATCGAGTTTGGGTTCGTTTGATTCGTCTTGACGAGTACTTCAGTGCTAAATGGTAACCAGCGTCTAATGATGGAGCTGAAAGGGGCCATAGGAACTCAGTTATTAAACGACACAACCCCATTGAGTTTGGACTCGTTTGATTGATCTTGACGAGTACTTTGGTACTATATGGTATCCAGTGTCTGATGATGGAGCTGGAAGGTGACCATAGGAATTCGGTAATAGAGCGACACAACCCCATCGAGTTTGGGCTCGTTGGATTCGCATTGACAAGTACTTTGGTGCTAGATGGTAGCCAGTGTCCGATGATGGAGCTGGAAAACGCTGCTGCGCGTACGCCGTTTTTATCACAGGCCCAATTATTATAAATAAAAGCGTGTTACATTTTAATGGGATAATAAAGAACATTTAGTTAGCGTATATATTTTTTATTTGACTGGATGGCAAACGAGCAAGTGGGTCTCCTGATGGTAAGAGATTACCACCGCCCATAAACATCTGCAACACCAGGGGTATTGCAGACGCGTTGCCAACCTAGAGGCCTAAGATGGGATACCTCACGTGCCAGTAATTTCACCGGCTGTCTTACTCTCCACGCCGAAACACACTGCTGCTTCACGGCAGGATTAGCGAGCAAGATGGTGGTAACAATCCGGGCGGACCTAGCACAAGGTCCTACCACATGCAACTGATATTACGAGTACACCTTCTTTATTCTTGCCGTCACGATGTAACACGCTTTTGTTTATAATAACTGATACTGTGATAAAAACGCAAATATTTAATAGGTACAATGTTCCTATAAAACGGTATATTTCTTATCTAATTTAAATAATTTTTATCTTTTTAGTTCTTTTTACTTACAAGTAATAAAAGCTTGTGTTTTAAAAGTGTTTTGTTATATTTTTTTCTTTTTTGACAGTGGAAGCATTTTACACTTCCACTGAATATAGGTATAGTTAAGATGTTTAGTTTTAGTTTCTTAACTAAGGAACCCCCATACATGTAAGTAGTGTAGGAAGTGACCAAAAAAGTTATAGCCATATTCTTGGTATGTTTTCGTACATTTGCTAGCTTTGTTCAGCGCTCGTTACAGACTAATGGTGGCAGAGTTTTATAGCAGTTTCGTCCACTCGCTCACGTAACGCCTCGTAATGTGCTTTAATGACCCACTGTTTATGTGCATAGATAACGCAATTAACGCTCGTCGGTTTGTACGGCAGTCATTATAACTTCGTTTGTTTTTTCTTAGCTACCAAACGGTGATTTGGGTAACGATTTCCGCATGTGTGATGAGATGAATATGGTGCACTGATTTTCCGGGTGAAGTTTTATTAAATAGGCTGCGTCGCTGGTAATTTTATTATGTACGTGTAGAAATAAGAATAATCGGGGAAGCTATATTCTGAGTTTCAAAATTGTGCATTGTCCTTTACAAACGTTTATTTGGCTCGCATATCTAATTATCTAAGTAAGCATGTAAGTTGTCTTCAAATCTTGCAAGTTGAGTTTCACCCATTTCTAGTGATTGATTGACTTGAAATTTTGATAGGTATTACGTAACTTGGATGACAAACTACAGCTAAAAAAAGTTTGTACGTATTCAAACAATTTTCTTTAACATAAACTTATTTTAAGCATAAGCAAACCGCTTAAATCATTGCTTTATAGCATAATTTTCCGATATTAATTACTGGAAGGTACAATAATTATCAGCGGGTAGTTGCGGCAGGTAATCCTGGCTGAAGCAGCGCGAGAGCATTACAGGCGATGATTAATAGCGATGCGGTAATCCTGCGCTTCTTTTGCAAGGTGATATTACTGAGTCTTCACATTCGACGGGGGCTGATCTCTGGGACTCGCTTTTAATTACGCGATTAGGTTGCTATTGCATGAAAATAAAATCAGGAGATATTTAGTATTAATTGTGAAGAATTTTGGTTGCGGTTGGAATTTAAATCACGTAATATTTTATAATCTGATTGAAGAATATGCTCGCGTATTTAACTTAAAGTAACAAATACAGAAAACATTTGGAGAAGATAATAAAAAACAAACATAGTAAAATATTAAAAGAATAATTATTTATCTACTTGAAAATATCAACAACAAGAAAAATCAACCCTCTACTTTTGTACACATCCATTTATTTTTTTACTTATTAAAATCTTTGAAGAACGTAGAATAACGTGGACTACGTACTACGAACTTCTTTATCCCACTAAAAACAATTCAAGTAAAATTGGCGGCCAAGACTCACAAGCTCATTTATAAAGCTTTCGCTGTAAAAAGACATCAAATTCTACGAAAATCCAAATTCCAAAGCTCTGATTTTATTTATCCTTCATCTGTCTTTAAAACGGCTAAGTTTTATAGATCTATTGCATGTCTTAACAATAAAGACCTGTCACGTAATGTTCTATTGTAGTAAATATATGTCCATCGGCGTCTGGCCGACATCGTAAGGAATTAGGATTAATAATTTTAATATAGAAGACTGTAAAAGTAAGATCAATGAAACTTAGTGTATTTCATATTATGTTCCCTAACTAGTCGTATGAGTACATCTTATCCTGTGAATTTGGACTCTGGTTTTATCTAGAAATAAGCTATGAGGGCTTGAAAATGAGATGAAATGGTTGGAGAAAAGGTAGGTAGTGCCCCACCTTCTTTTTTTGTTAGTATTGGCTCCAGGCAGTCTTGGCTACACTACCATGCCTCCAGGTTAAAATATTTTCTTTGGGTCGGTGTGAAATTGAAATGTGCTAATAATTAAACAGGCACTAAATTGTGGTGACAATGCTTCAAAACAGGTTAGAAAGTTCATTTCTGTTTTCTTCTGACGTGGCTTCACTTTGTTCTTTAATTAAGTCGATCGGCAGCGGCGCCGAGGCAGTAATCTCTGAATAGTGCCGTAGTTGCCGCACCAATTAGTCTCTCGGCAGAGTGAACCGCCCTCTCTTTGTGCATCGTTTACACTCAGTTCACTCTCACACGAGGCGACACCTCGTATTCAAAGTTTGTGACGAAACATTCCATTTTCGTCACTCAGCTGTCAACGGAGTATTTAATAATAAAATCACAAAGCTTCCTAGACGCACTTCTCACAATGTACATTAATCAGCGTATTATAATTATAACAGCGCCAGGAATACCGTCGTCTTTCGTTTAACTTTCATTAGTATACATTACGCAACTAGGGAACGAGCTAACTAATTCAATGGAGGTACAAACAAATTTTGCCATAATTAAATTGATGAAGCGCGTGACAACGGTGAATTTGAATTCATAATTTGAAAGGGAAATTTTTCATCACCCCGGAGCGTTATGCCAAATTGAATTGAGAACCACGAATATCCGCCGAGCCACTGCCGTGCCGGTGTCACTCCACGCAAATACCTTCACAAAAAAACCGGCCAAGAGCGTGTCGGACACGCCCAAAATAGGGTTGCGTAGCCATTACGAAAAAATTAAGTAATATTTTTTCTTCCATGTTTAGGTATATTTTATACCTTAGGCTGCTATTTACTCAAAAACTAGGTACTTATAATTCTCAAGCAAACTTAGCCGTTATAGTTTTCCTTGAAAGTTTGATATACTACCATCCTGTTTTTTTTTAATTTTTTCACCCACCGGTATAGATTTTAGAGGGGGGGGACGCTCGATTTTAATGAAATTTTTCACTTTAAAGTTGAATATTTCGCAAACAAATCTTTGAATCGAAAAATCGTTTTAGCAACCCCCTAATGGTTTTAAAAGACCTATCCAATGATACCCCACACTATAGGGTTGGATGAGAAAAAAAAACACACCCACTTTACGTCTATGGGAGGTACCCTTCAATTTTTTTTTTTAATTTTAACTGCACTATTTTGTCGGCATAGTTTACTTATATATCCGTGCAAAATTACAGCTTTCTAGCATTGATAGTCCCTGAGCAAAGCCGCGGACGGACAGACAGACAGACAGACATGGCGAAACTATAGGGTTCCGTTTTTGCCATTTTGGCTCCGGAACCCTAAAAAGCATCTACTAAAAGGACAATGTTTAGACAAACAAAAATTCAATTCAACCAAGAATCCCGAAGGTGTTGAAATACGAGACGAATTTAAATTAATTGAATTTTCAGGTGTTTGCTCGACGAAAAGAAAGAAGGGATGCTTTCAAGTTTGTAGAGTTATTTTCTTTGGGTTTTAATTTCCTTTACTTTACGTTTTTTGCAATTGCTTCGTTCCCTACCTGTTGCAAAAATAAAAGAGATGTAATATGTGTTGTTGATTGCGGTCTTTTCATGTTATATTTGTTTGTAATTCAAGTGTATCGAAGTGGTCGTCACTCGGACATGTTTCCACTCGGATCGCATTAGGGCGGACCATTGGACGAGGGTCCCTCAATTTGCCGACGTTTATACGGACCGCGACCGTCCTACCGATACGTAACTTACTTACAGATAACTACGCTGCCGGATAAAAGGATGACTTTTTTGCTACGTTCTTTCGGAATGGAAAAAGGTTTTTGCTGTGGCCAATAGTAATTAGGTACTTAGTAACTTACCCCCTTATTCATAAAACTTAACAAGCCTATGTTAACTAACAAATGCTTTGTCCCTTTCTAACAAATGCAAATGTCGAAGTGACAGATAAGGACAAACGAATTTTAGCGGCATTTTAACTAAAATAGGTTTGATTGTCGTTTATGAATAAGGGGGTTAGTATTTATGCTTGTTACTAGGCTCTTTGCTCTATAATGTAGTTATTTTATTGCGACAGCACGTAGAGATCACAAAGTTAGCAATGTTTTTGAAGCTTACTATTTTTTATTCTTATTTGCTTACCTTGACATAATTTTTAACCCCTCAACGCAAATAGAGAGGTGTGTGGCTGTGGCACCGTAGCTCTTAAAACTTGGACCGATTTGAATGCGGTTTTTTAAATTAGAAATCAGGTTCTCTGGTGATGGTTCTTAGACATGTTTCATCAAAATCGGTTCAGCCGTTTTTGAGATATTGAACTTTGAAGTGACAAATTCGGAGGTTTTCCAACTTGCTGTTGTAATATAGATATCTAACGCTATTTTTTTTTCTTCTGAATCTTCTTTTAAAGTTACGTTTATGAAAAGTACCTACAATCATCTAGTACCTATTAGAATTCATTAGTGTGTAATACTCTGTAGCTTTTACAGTGCAAACCGCAAAAACGGTACCGCGACAGCAATAAATATTACGGTACGCCGCAAACGCGTCATGCCATGAGGTACTTTGGGTACTTTGCATCTTCGGATAACGCGCTCATTTATTAAAGAGGGGCGGGATGAGTACTTTACCTGGGTTACATTTGCAGTTTTGCACCGGTGAGTTTTGCGGAATTCGCGGCGAATTTTGCACCGTACGTTGTCCATTTTGCGGAACGTATCTTTGGGTTACCGGAGCGTGACTCCCCTTTTGATACCATATATCACTGGAGGAAAAACTGTATCAATAGCCGGTCATTACGATGACAATTTGCGCGGTATCATGCTGGACACGAGTGAACGCACACGGGGGGTTATTTAGTGCTTATGATAGTTTTCACAAAACATTGCATTACCTACATCTACATGTTTTTTGTGACTTATGTTTTCTAGGTCAAAGATATTTCTTTGGTTTTATTTAATGTTCTTCTAAATTTAAGTTATGATTTCTTTTTTATAGTCACCTTGTATAGATATATGTAATATACATGCCGGTAGGTGGATAAGGCTACAAATCCAAAACTGTAATAATAGTTACGGTTTTGAGTTTGTAGCCTTATCTGTATATCCAACCGGTATATATGTATATTATATCTATTATGACGGTCCTCCAGAGAAAGCAATCAAATTTAAATATATCATACACAATATCGAAAAAATACATCATATAACATAAGTTTGTACACATTACTTATTGTAATAAAACTTCATAAGAGTTGTCGTAAACACGAATATGTTTTTGGTAAAACGATAGTCACCCTCCCTCGTAAGCAGCATTTAGTGTTCCCTGGAGTGGATCCGCGACCCAGGCGCGTTAGCGCTGCCTTGAAAGCAACACAAACCCAAAGTGGTGACTCTGCATAAAACACTGCTCCATAAACAACCTAATATACTTACTCTTATTTGCTCCAGACAAACACAAGTACATTTTGCATCATTCATGCTGACCCACAACGCAAATTACGATCTACGTAATCAACAAATTTAAACAAACGAAATCACAACGTAAACCAAACAATCAAACAGATGGTTTGAATCTGTGGTCTGTCTTGATTGCCCGATGCGTTGAGTCACCTTTAGCGCTGGAATATAAACAGTGTAAAAATAAAAGAGTAAAAACATAAAGCATATCCAATGACGTAGACCACTCTTAAACAGATGTGTGCTCAGATTATGAAGGTAACTGGAACAGCTGCATAGAGGGGAAAAAAGGCTTTTACCATTGCAACCGCCGCACTGCGGCCGAACAAAAGTTTGGGACATCTTATTATAAGTATTGTAGTTCAGACCCGTTTTCACAATGAATATACCTGGGTGTTGCATAAAATTTTGCGTCAATCGTAAAATATCGACAGATTAATGTTTTTGAAATGTTTTGTATTTATTTCACCTACTAACGCTTATTTATCTAAACGTGCGTTTAAAGGCAATCATTCAAAATAACCCTAGCTGCGTTACCTATATTTATATTTTTGAATTCTAATCGTTTATTATACTAACATTCATTATAACTCTGTTCTTTCTTTGCGATAAATCTTATTTCGGAACTAGTGGTCTACTTTTGATAGTCTTCTATTTAGTGTTGGTTCTTACTTTACACCTTTCTTCAAAAATGAAAAACAAGATTTAAACTACAAGTTTTTGTACCTATTCAATTCACACCTAAGTGTAGAATTGAGGTGAGTTGTAAATACGAGATCGCTTGTTTGTAAAATATATCCCCAGTGACTCCTAAACAAACATTCGTATCAATAGAGAATATTTCCTATAAGAAATTCAAATGCGTCTCACCCTGTTTCCTATGGAAATCGCTATGAATGAATAAAGGATCGGTTGTAGAGTCGGAGAGTTTCTTTGAGAAGCGAAAGGTTTTATCGGCTCACTGTTTGTGTTTTTGAGGGATTCCAACGGTAAGTACTTTTGTAATTGTTTCAATTACATTTGTGTCGGTATTTGCATTGCCAGCATGCGATTGCTTTTAGGTATTTCCTGCGCTTTGCTTACAAATAGGGTGATTTATCGTATCTTTTAAACAATACTTTCGAAAAGTTAATTCAAAAGTCAAGTGTACATAAATCTTGTCTTTATAGAACACGGACTAGGTTCTTGTGATTTTTTACACTACCAATTTTGTTTGTCTTGAATTTTATTGACTTTCTTTAAAGAGATATCTTAAAACCGGGTTTATGAATGAATGGAGAGTGGAGAAATTCGTCCTAGTAAAGGCACGTCAACAACGCATGGTATAGCGTCGCAAAATCGCATCCCTAAACCAACTGATAGAGGTGACAATCACACGTGCAAATATCCTGCGGCTAATGTGTTGTGGCCGGACCACACCCACAGGGTTGGCAAACGCTATCTACCTAAACATCATGCTATAAGGCACTACCAAGCAAATTGTGGTAAAATCAATTGTCATCATGTCCGGTTTACACACGCTGCTGGACACCGACATCCTCTCAGATTGAGAGGGCTTTAATTCCCGCGTGGATCAGGTGGGGATTGGAAACTACACGTTTACCATTGAATTGTTTTGCAGGTGTGTACTACTCACGACGTTTTCTTTCACTGAAAAGCTCATGGCAAATTTAAAAATTTAAATTAAAAAAGGAATGATCAGCTTCTCCACGTGGTGCTGATAAGAAGATAAACAAAGTGATCCTGTAAGGGTTTTGTTTATGCCGATTGAGGTATAGAACATTAAAAAACGCTAAAACAACAAAAGTGGGAATTAAATTTGAATAAATTTTCTGGGCAAATAAATTTCACTCGATTTAACATGGAAATGTTGCATGCTTATTTTAAATTCTAGTAACTACGGAACGCCTGAACGGGTAAAATATGTACTAGCAAACAGTAACTCTACTAAGCTTGCACAGATACCGAGTGAGAGAAAACAGATGGGCGACTTTATCTATTACGCTTAGGTACCATACGATTATTTACCCTGACGCCATCGATTCGATCTGTTGCGAATAATTTCTGAGTTAGGTATATTGGCATAGCTTAGCTTTCTATTCGATATTGACTCGTGACACGGCAGAATTCGAGAAGCCGTGATATCACAGACATTATACCTGGCTACCCGTAATTTCAGTCGACTGTAAAGATAAACGAGTTAATTAGCATTACCATTTGCCTACCTCCGCCTTTCGAGAGCAAACTGTGACTAAGTACTTTGTTTACTTAGGATTTTCATTATATAATTAAATTATACATACTGCCATATCTAGGAAAGGCGAGGTAATTGATTAAATATAATTAAAGGTGCCTTAATCTCCAGAGTTACGCATGCCATGTGTGGTTCATGTTTAACATGATGTAGTCAGGGACGTGTGACGTGTCGCGTTCTTTCTTTTTGCCACATTCGCACATACATATGTGCCGTGATTTTTACCGGGATTTGTTGTTTTTCCCATTACGTCCTGGCGCCGAGGGTGTTAAAACAAAAACCGCTAAATGCGTGTCGCGTATAACATTTTTTCCATTGTTTTTTTGGACCCACCGCTAACCATTGTGAAGAGAACCATCAACGATAATACGATTTAAATCTTTACTTTCAAATGATTGATGCGATGTTAAGTGATGCTTTTAAATTGTTAACTCCGCTCGGGGTACAAAAGAACATATCGTTATCATGATAGGGTACTTCAGAGAAACTCATTTTATCCGATGTCAAAGGTATTTAAGACGTATCTAGCAGAACGTTTGCGAGCCGCGCGGGTGCGTAACGTTGTAGGCTATCATTTTTCACATCCTAATCCGAAGACAAGTCTCGTCAAAGGGAGCGCTTATCGCGTCCCCCAATTTATTTCCTCGGGTTTTCCACGTGATATTGTCACAAACATAGACGTGTCAGACGCGTCATTTCGTTTCTCTGGACGAGTTTTATAAGGCTCAGTAAACAACAAAATAAATTGTAGCGTGAGCCTTCTCATTTCACGCAAAATGCGATTGGAGGACAGTTGTTTCATATCGCATGGTCACACATACGCAACTTTTGACGTCAGGTAAAAACCACAATTGACAAGGAGTTTTAAAACGAATCCAGAATATTTGATTTTTAGAGTTCATACCTCGAAAAGGACAAATGGATACACGAGTAAGGCATTTTGAGGGGTAAATTAGAAAATTAAGAAACCTTTAAGACTTCGATAGTATTTAAACTAGGTAACACAGGGAATTTCCGTACATATTGTCTTAGAAAGCACAGAACCTCCACTAAAGTTTTACACGTACCTACTTCTCCGGTGTTTTTTTTTTTACTTTTGGTTGGCAAATGTTTTCAATTATGTAAATTGATCGATTGTCGAAGGGTACCACGTCAAAGGCGTGACTACAATTTGAATCAAAAATTAACATGAAAAACCTTCAAATGAGTGTTTAAACGAACCCAACCACTGAAACCTTCCAGTTTAATTTTAAAACATCTTGTATTAAATTATTAGGCAGACCTGATGGTCAATTGGATATGGATATGGATGATAGTCAAATTCTTATCATAGAATTTGATTTATTTATCTCTAGGAAAAGTAAGCCTCTACATTTAACTATACTTATATGTATACACAGAAATAGAGTTGCGTTTGACCACAATCACGCCTGATGGTAAGCGAAGTAAGGACTAAGATGGAGCACGCTTGCCTAATGAATGCCCATTCGCCCTAGATTGGTCATTAATTGAAGACTTCATCATATAATCTGACGTTGTTTTCCATATACCCAGGAATGACTAAATGGCATAAACAGACCGCTAGCAGACAATGACTCGTCACTAATAGAGCAAGCACGCGTGCGGACCGCGAACATTGCTCTGTCCCCATGTCGTGAGCATGCTTCCTCTTCCTAGTAGATACACAGTACCGCTCCGCCCACATCACAGGTGTACCAAGCAAAAAACGCCCTTCGTCGCCACCCAAGGCTGGCACCGTGTGAATTAAGTTCATGGAATAGATACTTCACACTAGTGCCTATTTGTGCTTCATAAGTCCCACGAGATAACTGCTATGCGATGCGTGTGTTATCGCCAGCCAATTAATGTCTAACAATCCAATGTGTGACTCTATCGGCGTGATCTATTTCTCATTGTTGATATTTAATAACATATTTCTCAGGTTGATAACTCTTTAACATTCTAAATTGGTCTCTTTGCATGGAAAAAAGTAATACCCGTCATCATCAACGCATGAACGAAACAAGCGTCAATTGTTTTGATTTAAGCCTACTAACAAAAAAAGTGAAAGTTTGGAGCATAAGAAGACGCTTGACATTTTCACGGAGTGCGTATTTCTAAAACAGCAAGTAATAAAAATTGAAAGAAGTTCCCATGCAAAAAACATAATATTTTCGGTGTGGTCGTACATAAACCTCGCGTGTGGAACCAACTCTTACTTGACCAGTTTTCCTCGGGGCGTAGTGTCTGTGTCTGAGGGAATCATTCATTTTAGGTACAGACATAATGCTGATGAAAGCTACAGTGAACGTCAAGGCTTGAGTTGAATGTTCACCTCCGTTTGAAATGGCTCGTGAAAGGGTACAATGTGGTAAAGCGTATATACGGCAGGAATTAGTGTGAACGAGGATGCGCCAAGGCTTAAGCGATACGGCTATATGAGACAGGAGTGACTTGAAATCTAGATGCAATCGACAGAAATATAGTCAAATAAATTGTTACGAATAGAGGCGCAGCTAGACTCCCATATGAACCATTTTCTCCGAGTGGCAATTTGTTCCGTTTAGGTACAGATTATTATTAAGTGGTACATTTGGTACTTACACATTGACTAAAGAAATAAAATGCATGCCATCAAAAACTGAATATTCACGAAACTTACCGACCGGCGTATTTTTCGGGATCTTACTTTTTTTTTCAAGTCACCAGTCTACGTTGATTATTATATTATTGTATTCGATGTAGCATTGGTAACATTTAAAATTTGATTTTATTCTACTTTATTATACTTATTGTTTTAGAACTTCAACGAATTTTTAATAGATATTGCATAGAATCGAAATTCTTAGCCAGATCGCGAGCGAGCAACACAGCAATCAATTACTTAGGCGGTATCGTGATTTTTAATTTGGAACGTAAAGTAAATACAAAGAAAAGCTTTTCCCGTATAAATCTCATAGGGCCTATACATTATGATCCCGCGAATAAAAAGCTTAGGGACCGGAATTTTCTTTTCTATAGCAGGGTTCGTTAATATTCTCATACTTATTTTTTCTCTGTATTGATGAACGTCTTATTATATTTTTCACTTTTGAAAGAAGTTTTAAATTCCATAATTGCTTTTTATTATTATTTATTATGTGCTCAATTTGTATTGAGATTAAGGTGTAATAGCATGGTATCTGTGAAGTTTTCAATTTTCACTGGACTCAAGCCATTTAGTGAGAAGGCCTATACCGAGCATTAGAAGGTGCCTTCACAGATTGAATACCTGTTAACTTTTAGCTTTTACGACTTCAAGGAAAGGAGTTTTTTAATTGGGCTAATTCCCAGTTAGGCCGTCCTAAGCCGGTCGGAAATAGCTTGTTTACGTTTTATTTCTTCAACGATAGTTAATTATTTACTCTATAAACCGTTTTTAACACGCTTGAACTTGATTTTCACCCACTTCCTATTGTGGTACTCACACGAAACGTGACATTTATGCATAGCTCTGATGACAATACAATAATATAGCACCATTGAACTGATTTGCTGATGGAATTGAAAGCTAAGTACTGGAACCCCGAGACAGAAAAACGTAACTTCGCCCTGTTTGGGCTTCTTAACATTTAATTAGGCCCCTTTTATTGGAGCACACTACCACAGAATCAAAAGCAGCTGAATACATATCTGGCAAAGGATATTTTTCAAGCTAGTAGTATTTTCAATAATTACAATGAATATTGCAGGTAGTAGGACCTTGTGCAAGGTCCGCCCGGATCGCTACTACCATCTTGCTCGCTAATCCTGCCGCGAAGCAGCAGTGCTTGCACTGTTGTGTTTCGGCGTGGAGAGTAAGACAGCCGGTGAAATTACTGGCACGTGAGGTATCCTATCTTAGGCCTCCAGGTTGGCAACGCGTCTGCAATACCCTTGGTGTTGCAGATGGTTATGGGCGGTAGTGATCTCTTACCATCAGGAGACCCACTTGCTCGTTTGCCATCCAATCGAATAAAAAAAAAAAAAACTTATTACTAAAGCAATAAGGTTGAATTTCCAAAGCAATGCATGTGGTCGCTAAATCGCCTCTACCTTATTAAGGGTTAAAATCGTCTTAGAGTAGGTTCACTTGACCAGGAATTATATTTAGGGTCTGATGATGAAGCAGTCATGCAGGTTTACGATTAAAGCGTGTTTTTTTTTAAGATAGATGTTTCAGTAAATACTCATTTTCCCATCCGTGAGAAAATAATTAAAAATAGTACGAATAATATATTATTTGAGATCATCCTAACCTAAATACTTACTACAGTGGATGATAAAAGTTCTTAACTTATGTGCATATTTCTCACTGTTATATATTATGTAGGTATATCCAAAAGTGTAAGCTTTGACGTTAGGTGTCATGTCAGTCGGAATAAATCTGTCTACCAAACTGGTGTTTCCTTTAGCCGCGACCCCGAAGTAAAACACAAATATTTTACGAACTATATTCACGAGTTTAGCCTATGAATGATTGCTGCTTGAATAGTTCATACCGCCGGCTCTTGAATTTCACTTGTACGGGAGCATTACACGTGTTAGTTGAACGCGTTGCCGTGCTTCCGTGAACGCTTCAACGAGAACTGATAGACGTTGTACCTAATAGGCCTCCGTACGCAATTCTGACACGTATACTTGCTGTAGAAACATTTAAGATTCACGCAATACGTCCTTTGCTTAAAGAAACAACAACAAAAGGTAAAAGGTAGAGAAACAACAGTAGGTAACATAAATAAATTGGTACCAATAGAATCACTCAAAAGTATTTACCACTATGGTAGTATAGATACCTAGTTAAGAACATCGGAATATGAGTGGGTAGTATCTACTTAATTCTCACATTCGAATATTTATCGTTTATTAAAATATTTTTTTAATTGTAAAATTTTATTTTGTAGTCTACTTGCTTGATCGCTTAAATCTTTTAAACTAAGCGATAAATTTAAATACGTGTTCACCATGAGTCATATAAGTAACTAATTTTTTTCGTTATGTTTATATACATGATACATATAATAGCGGCGAGCCACGGCTTCGTAATAGTGTTGTTTTGAAAAATCGAACTAAAAATGTGAAGTTCGTTTGATTAAAGACATTTGTTTTAATTGCCTCCATGCGAAGCCGGGGTGGGTCGCTAGTTTTTTTTTAACTAATTTAAATTAACAAGCGTAAAACTCCTGGTACCTATTTCTTAAACGCAATAACTAAGGAATAATTAGGTAAGCTACTGAAACTACTAAAACTTAACATCATTATTGATATTTCATATAACTAACATTACCGTTTACTTCCTAGTACTAACTACGCTAAATAGCGTCCCACCTTGCGGCGTCAGTGTTTATTTATTAAATATAAAGTTTATTGCACTCTTCACTTTGTTAGTGCGTACCCACCCAGATCGAATCTCAATACACACATGCACTCGCAATTATACATAATTCCAAGCAGTCATCATTTAACATACTTGATTTGTAACACTACAATCAAAAGGTACATGTTTGTATTGCATGTCACAGATTTAATTTTTATTACGAGTATGAAGTTTTATGTTACTTTACCGGACTTTACCGGAATGAGGTATGTATATCTTGTTTTATTCGCTAATTATTACAGCTTGCTATAGATGAAAGAACTATTTTTTTATGTTTTTTTATTTTCGACAAATGGTGGTTCATTGATAGAATTAAATTATTAATTTTAATTCTTGATTATTTTTTGAAACTCCTTCCCTTGAAGCTGACAGATATCAAAAATAACGCGTGGTCAAAACGGCTGTACGACGGGTGTGAGCACGATAAATACGAAGTTTTTCGATAAAATACGATGGTAAACCAATACTCGCTACATCTGTATACCACTTTGATGTCATTAAATGTGGAGAGTTCAAATTTTACGAACTGTACTAACCCGTAGCTCGGATGACCTAATTTACGCGCCAATATACTCGTCATTCAAGATATTATCACGGATATCATCCGCCAATTTCACTGTACATTTCGTAAGTGCTTGCGATAAGCGAGTAAATTTGCAAATACTCGTAGCACTGAAAAAAATACAGAAGGAACATGAAAATATACATGTTAATGTAATGTTTAAACAAAGGTTCACAGTTATGGTGACAAAAAAGATTCGCCAAATTATAGAAATTTAGTTTAAAAATATATTCACAATTTCACTTATTCGCCATTTTAAGTACAGTAACTACTTATCACAATTTCAGCTTAACTTATTTAATAATGCGGCAGTTTTTGTCTGTTGTTTTACAAGTTTTTTATTTAGCTTCACCTGTAAAATCCTGCGAATTCTAGTAGTCGAATTGACATGAAATTTGGTAGATATAAATATCTAGTCTAGATGACAATGCTATACAGTCACAAATATATATTAGTCAGTAAAAAATCATGCACAAAAAATAAAAATAACAAAATTTATTTGAGCTAATGATCCAGAGGAGACTTTGAAAAACTTCACACGGCACCATCGCCACTAATGCTCGTTACTTTCCACTTTCCATACAACTGCGAGCCGGCCCTTAACCCTTCATTCCAGATTCGTCACACACTCATCACTATAATCAAACCGTTTCATCATCGCGGATGACGAACGGCGTTAGACAGAGAGGCCATTAAACTGTCAATGGCAGGGGGCATAACGGCGCGTGCGTGAACCGCAATATAGGCTACATAAATCAGCTAATTAACCCTCCCAGCCCTTATTAACGACATAAATTTCACGCTCCGCAGCACACCACTCGAGATGTTATGTGGGTTTAATATGCGCATAACACACTCGATGGGCGAGGCGGGTGAGGATGTAGGCTCCAAATGTCTAAATCCTAAATGTAGCGGCTTAAGTACAAGACAACGTTAATCTATGCTGAAGTCCTCTGTCTACACGGCGTGACTTGTGGCCTAGCCTATAAGTAGGCACATACACAAGGGTTACTGTAAAGGATTTGTTACGCTAAGCCTTGTAATAATCAACTGTAAAACAAACATTTATACATAAAATTTCAAGGCAGGCTAACACTAAGTACCGAATGTTATTCAAAATATTCATCTAAATATCAATGAGAAACGACAAATGAACCAAACAAAATTTAAAAAAGTCCAGCGCGTAGAGTTCTAGGAAAAGTGTAACCCTAATTTTACAAATAAAGTACGAGAGATACGATCATTGCCATCCAAGCTATCTAGTAAGGCCCGTATCGCGTGGATGCAGCCATTACGGGCCCCATAAACCGGCGAGTGAGTCGTCCTACCCTCGCTTATCGGATCACCAAGCAGATGGCACCACGGAGCGCTAATTTGTCACCACTACATTTAAAGCTCGCGCTAAGACGAACCTTCAATTACTCGTAGATTTACTTTTACTTCGCAGCTCTTAAATAAGCAGAGTGCATTCAAATTTACAGTTAAAAAGTTTGCCTGACAGTAGAGTCATAAATCACTGACTTACTCGTACGCTACGCGATACAAATTATAATAACTTCAAATTATGAAAGGTAATCTACTCGTAATCTATATAGTTGAGGAATGAAAAACGTGTTTTTCGAACTTCGATTGCAACTGAGGCCGTAACGATGACTAGTCAAATTAAAAACAGAAGAGGCGAGCTCGCCGAGGAATGAATGTTATTGTAGCAAAGCAATTTATCAAAATGTCCGACGGCCATTCCCAGCGAACGTCGCACCGCTTTATACTCGAAACTTGTCCAATGAGAACTTAGTCTCATTGCTTTTAAACTCGCTGTACCTATCGATCTATTACATGAACAAAACTTGATAGGATTAAATTTATTCTTTATGACACTCTGTCTTCGTTTCATGACTCAACTTTAATCCGACAGTCTTCTACTTACATAATAAAAGTTGACTTTTTAAGTGCTACCGTCTCGACGTCTCTGTGAATGTTTCCAATTATTTAATAAGTCCCTACCTACTTCTTTTATCAGTGTTTCTTATGACTTTCGTACTGAATAAGAGTCTCTGGTCGCAATCAATAGCTCAAAAAGCTTCGTAGTCGAGCGTGACCGAGATAAAAGTGGTCGGGTTTTGTTTCAATGTAAGCGTATGTGCCCCGATACCGACCATTAAGTATTAACATTATAAGAACCCTCTTCCTCTAGGGCCGTATGATAGGGTCGATAAACTTGTGTGCATTCATCCGAACTCCCAATGACGGCAATTTATATATGTATGCATAGGTGATTTAGAGCGCACAAAGATTCATTCAATCTCTATGTGGGTTGGCAATTTAGATCCAAAGCGTGCTTTGAATAATCTAAAATATGAAAGGCTAAGTTCAGCACGTGCCCGTTTTAGGAACGGGTTATCCGGAAATGTCGGCGAGAAATAAACTCAGTCTGATGTCCGAAGCTTATATCCAGGATGGCCGAAACAAAACTAAGAAAAATGCAGAGCGAGCTAAAGTGTCTAAAACACAGGAAAGCCATTAAAGCTTTCATATTCGTATTCATACATTCAGCTGAATTATTAGTTACTGGGAACCAGGTAACATTTTATAATTAGCCGTAACGATGACGTTGAAATTTTTCACGCAAAAGCACCTACTCCTACTCTCTGACGTTTCCTTTCATAAAATGTTACTTAACTATAGTTACACTAATGGAATGAATTTACATCAAGAGTACACTCGATCGTGTGCAAATATTTCGGGTTATTAGGTACTATATATTACACGATTTCTCAAAGGTAGCTAGACCGATTTAAAAAAAAAATTAAAAAATCAAAAAACCCGATTGCCTTATTAAGGCAGTCGGGTTTTTTGATTTTTTTTTAATTTATTATTTTATTTCCCACTTTTCTGTGGAAATGGTATATTAAAACGATTATAAACTATACACATTTAGAATGGGCTAATTATAAGCTTTCATTTGATACCCCACTCGATAGATTTGAATAAAAATCATTTTTTGAATACTTACAATTTGGCGCTAAAAATCCGCCATTTTGATTTTTCAAGAATTTCATGTACCCAGTGTCACTCGCGTCATCAAGACGAATCCAATGACGTATCATTTATCTAAATCGGTTCAGCCATTGAGTAGTTACGAGAGGACATAGGAATAGACATACAGACTTCTTCGCAGTCGGGTAAAAAAACCTTTTTCATTTGAAACAATAGGTATTCTAGTTGGTCCCGGTGCCATCAGTTCAGGATCTCAAGATAGGATTTGGAGAAATCAAAGGCATTTTTTAAATATTGGGGGCGCATTAATCGTGATTTGACTATTTTTTAAACTCGAAGTTGCTCTCGGAAAGCATTTTTTGGTGACGTGTATCTTCATTGTAGCATTGTTTTTAAGTAAAATAAATAACAACGTATTAGATTTTAATTTTATTCAATTAAAATTAACTTATCCTAAATTTTCAATCTATTCGAAAAAACTGCCTGAATCAGTTTTCGAGATATTACATTTTATATTATTGACCCAGAATATTTATTATTGAGTGTATGTTGTGCATGAATACTCGTCTAATTCCTGGCTCATTGCAGGGCAAATCATCATTGGTATAATGGGATTTTAGACGAGACGTAAGCTTCATATCGTGCGGAAACACGGAGCAGTTACGTTCATGCATTATGCAGCACGATTTAGTTTAGTCAAATTACGAACGTCGATTTGTATTTAACTTCCTATTGAACATAATCTTAGAATACAAGTACTTAAGAACAAATAATGTAGTAGTTTAATTTGAGCCGACAAAACCGCGTGTTTGTAAAAAAACATGAACCAGATTGATTTTAATGGCATATTTTATTCAGTGAAACCATTACCGCTAAAAGATAGTACCTAATTATCAACTACTTACAGAAGTTAAATTGTGAAATAATCAAAGGAACGATCAAATAATTCAGTTGTTAGAAAAATGTGTACTCTCCAGAGAAACTTGAGCTAAAAGCCAGTACTTAAAACTGCCCGTGCATTTGTGAAATGTTTTCCGAGTTCATGAAAATATCAAGTCAGCTTAAGGCTAATCACAGTTGCGCGCAACACTTAGGCTGTAAAGAGGGGTTCTAGCTGCGTTAGTCAGGAGATAAGGCTGCACAGTGCTCTTGGAGTGAGCCTTAATAGACTTAATTTAAAGCTGTGGAGTATTTTACACATACCCTCTTACACATACTGAACACTATACTGCATAGGCGTATTTTCGGACTGCTTGCAAAGCGTATTTATTATACAAACAAAATGCTTAAACGACTGCTCACATCGTCCTTGCTGGTTTGAATCATCACGTTTGAAATCTCAGGGAAGACATTAGGATCTTTAACGTGTATTACGCCATTAACCTTCGAGATGCGTTGTTGCCACGCTGTTAATAGGGAGTCGTTACTGTTTACCAGGTTTATTACTATTACTTCCTGTTAGTCTTGCAGTTTTCTGCTCCACAGATTTATTTAAAAGTGTAACTGCATCTAAGCGTGAAATTACAACAATCCGTTCGATAGCTTTTACTGGTCAATAATTTGAATATACCATTATTCTTATTCTGATAGTTGATCTAATTTTTAGCTCAAGATTCCGGCCTAAACTACTCGTAACACCCTTCCAAATAACTATTAGGGTAGGTAACTCGACCAAAGAAAAAAACAATTTATAGCAGATTGTAGCTTTTTTTAGTTAGGCTGTAACAACTGAAACTTCAAAATACTCATCATCATTATCATCTTGTCCTCATCACCATCAGCATTTAAGAGCTGTACTACTCTCGTTGATGAGTTATTGCCACTTCTTATCCCTTTCTTTTGCCAGCCTTTGACCATCCTAATACGAGTATACCTAGGTACCCCAAAGTAAACGTTCATAAATCCGGTGCTGGCAACATAACATTTTTGTGATTTTTTTACTCGTGCCGCTGTCATAATTTTGCTACTGTTTGAACCACATTGCATTCGTTTCGTGGCACCTGAAGAAATCTTCGATTTGACAGCCGTTAGCGAATGAGTTAATTTGTCTGGAATAATTTAATCTCAGTCTTCTGACATGCGAATATTAATTTCAGATCGGGTAGAGGTGCTGCGTATGCGTGTTCCGAGGGCGAAGGGAATGCGCCCAAGTCATGCTGTGGCCGGCCCCCGCTCCGACTGTGTGTGCTGTTCCTCGGCGTCGTCGGCGCCTGCCTCGTGGCCGCCGGCGCCGTGTTGGGTGCACTGAGGCCACACCCCAGAGCACCGCTCACGTTACTACTGCTTATGATAGGTGAGTGTATAGTCATTAATTCTCTCCTCTCCTCTCCTTCCCGCATTGGCGTGTTTCGATTCCAGGATAGGCATAGTACCTAGTATGTTCCAGGGTATACGGACATGCAGGCGGGTTTTTTGCCAGTGAGACTCCGGCACTGTCTGGGCTAAAACTAAACAAGTAAACAAAAGCAAGGACATAGTGTCTTTGGCCCTTAAGGCCACTTAACCAAAAAAAACATTGATTGATTCAGGCGTTACTTTGCGGAGGTCCATAACAAACGATGAACTACAATATTTTCACCTTGCTTCTTCGCTACGTCTGTGCGTATTCAGAACCCGCCCGCCTTCTTCCTTTTCCACATGAAATAACACATAATATGTACCTATGTATTACGCGTGGTCAACGAGCATCTCGATTTTTTATATAAACTTGAGTTTTTACAAGATATTGTGGGCAGTTAGGTTTTTTAGACACATACTTATTTTTTGTGACTTCTGCATTCACTGCAGAAAATAAAAACTTAGGGCGGTTCTTATAGTAGAGACATACACGTTATAAAGAAACAAGTGTGGTGGAATTTTTATAATTGCTATGACTAATTTGGTACCACAATGACAAATATTGAAATGAAAGATCTGATATTTCCATTTAAAGAGAAAAATGTTAATGAGTAACAATAAAATGGTCAAGTACATCGCAGTATTAGATAACTCTTAAGTATTTAGGTAACCGTGGTCGGACAAGATGAAACCGATACCGATCTAAAACTTTTCCGTGGCAAAATGAAATTGCCCATTTGAATAAAGCCCTTTATAGGCAGTCTTTGATCATTTAACAGTTCGCAACTCGTTTCATGCTTAACTGAGCCGAACTAGACTTTTTTTATTTTATCGCCGATTAAAACCCAGTTATCCGGTCCGATGGTCCAGCGAACAAAATGAAAGTAGGTGACAAACCGTCACCCGACTCCAATTTCGCGGGCCCACGGTACAAGAGCAGATTTTCCAACGTCCCGTGTTCTAATATTCATAAATTCGAGCAAACGGCTTTATGGGTACGTAACAAATGGTGGTAATTAACCGTGAAACAATCCGGGAGCTCATTGGGTATTCGCCATGCACATGACAATAACAAGTCTGGCCGAAATCTCATTACATCATTCACAAAGTCGCGTCCGCCCTTCAACGGGCGAAGTTTTCAATTAAACTTCAAATGAGTTTTGGAGCGGAATTAATTGGATTTTCATTAGCGTTAGGGACAAATGATGTTGTTGTTACAGGCAAGCGATCTATTGTTGTACCGACGGGGCAATTTGTACGTGTCAGTCAACCGCGAACTTCACGCATCACCATCCGTCGGCGCGACGCACCGATTATACTGAGGATATTATGCGTACACTCACCCACATGCTCTTTATCCCCTGTTCTATACCCCAATGTACATATGATTTCATTGGAACTGGGTTCGAGGAGCACAGAACAACATGTGGCTCTCCTTACTGACATCACGGGATCATACCGAGACATATTGTTCGTGAGCACGAGCAAAAGCAATTAAGAACAGTTGCTAAAGTTACGGCAGTTGTTATGGCGTGCCAAATTATTTTGTAATTATTGCGATACGACGCTAATTATTATTCTAAAGCATTTATTTAATATGCAGGCATTTAAAGTTATGTTATCGCTGCGAGGGTTGACTTCCTTCCGACATAGGTAGTAATATTTTCTGTACTTATGTATATGGGTTTTCCGTGTAAAATAACCTTCACGTAGGAAAAAGGTTTATAATTGCTGGGACTTCCTACACAGGAAACAATAAAATAAAACAATAATAAAATCATAAAATTAATTACTGGCAAGGTCTGTTATTAGGTACCTATGTTTTGATGTGCCCTTACTGGAATAGTTTAGTAGGCGAGGTGTGGTAAGATCCTTTTTATGTTTACTACTCTTCTAATCGCCCCGAATCGCCCGTTCATGTGCCGCGTGCGAGCTTGTCACGGTATATTTAGCATTGTTAGAATTGTTAAATTGTGATCACATTGTACAAACAAATTTTAGAGACCCCTTAACTCAAAAAATCTTTTTAATTTAAGATTAGAAGCTAAGGTTAAACAGTTTAATTTGTTTTAATTTTAGGCCTCTCTAACTTAAACTTCTGTATTCCAGGTATAGGCGTAGTGCTAGTAACAGCGGCAGGCCTAGCATGGCGGCTCGGCGCACGCGACGCGCCTTGCGCGCTGCTCGGGCTGCGACGGTCGTCGTGCAGACGTCTCGTGCCGCGCCTGCCACCCAGCTATGCTAGGCCGCACCATCCTTACGCGGCCATGCTGTATCCAGAGTTCCACTACAGGCCACCCCCGCCGACGTACCAGGCCTCTATGCAAGAGTATAGACTCAGGTATGTGTATGTATCGTGTTAAATGTTCGTTCGATTCTAAATTAAATGTGCTAAGAAAGATTAGGTTGGTTCATCGTCTATTTTTGAAGTCAAAAGTCAAAGTCAAAATATTTTTATTTAATTTATCATAAGCACTTGTGAATGTCAAAAAACCAACGGTTCGGAAAAACCTCCGTTGAAATAAATATTAACACAACTACTTTTTTATAATTTTTTTATGAAATATGCCTAGAAAAAGGTATGAAGTAGCTTACAAATGGTGGCTAAGTCAAAGCTATAAGATAACATTAATAATGTATCTATTTACATCAAACTACGAAATAAGTTTGTATGCGTTCAAGATTTTATGGGTATTACTTTTTTTTTTTCTATAGTCACAAGTTTGTTCAGCACGCTTTAACTCTGCTGAACATGGCCGTCCAATAATGGAATATAAAGTGCAAGACAAAATTAAATAAGTATAGCCATTAACCAGAAAATTTATTATAATTTAAGTGCAGTAGGTACAGATAAATTGAAGGAACGTGTCTGCGTTTAAATGTTTAGTTCTTCAAACAGCACTCGCAATCAAATGAGAGCCTACTGCACAGGGAATTTAAATGAAAAGTAAAGCTCGTGGCGGATTTTTATACAAGAGCAGAAGTTCAGTGTTCTATTTAGTGAAACAATGTTCACTTACTTTTTAATAATTAACATTGTGTTATTGCGTTAAAGGGCATAATAATATGTCGATTCATTTATGACTGTACTATTTAGTATATTAATTTATTATTAATCTTTTCAGGTTACTTCTCTTAGACAGAAGTGCGCCCACGGTGTCACCGCCTCCTACGTACAGATCTAATTCAGCCAGTCTAGTCAGGTAAATATTCCTACATTTATCGCTTTACCAAGGGAACCATAGCTACTTGTTTATTAATACAATACGGCCTCCGACAGTTCATGTAAAACATCCCTACGTAATGTTCTAGTCTAGAATTAAATATATCCTAGAATAATAGGATAAGAACGCATTGGACGACATCCAAACTTCAAACCTTCAAACAATATAAATTGACAACTCCTTTAGCGCTAGTTATTCTTGATTCCAGATTGACAGATATTTTGGGAAGTTGTGTAGGTACATTTGCGATAATTTCATATGTACCTACGTAATACCAAAATGTATGTACTTTTTGTAAGTTGCTCAGTATAAGCACCCCTTGATTAAATCTCAAAAGTACTGTCTCACATGTTATTTCTTCGCCTACTTGCAGAGGGTCGACCGGCGCTGCGTGGTGCGGCTCCGAGTACAGCGGGCCGCCCTCGTACCGCGCGCCCCGCGCCGACCCCCCGGTCTCAGTGTCCGACGCCCTACCCCTCTCCCCCCTCGACCTCAAATACGCCGAAGACACCCTTGAAGCCTTACCCAAACCCACAGAACAAGAGAAAGATGAACATCACCTCGTAACCATAGTCCACACCGACGCGCAACCAGTTATCGTGACAGTATCCGGGTCGACAGCCCTCAACGAATCACATATGCATATGCAACCGCCGACCGAAATCGACATACTGGCACATTTATAACGAACCTATTTAATATGTAGTGTGAACGTGACTCTCGCGAGACGTGTGGTGTGAGATTTGGACAAAGTGAAAAAGCGAAAAGTGATTATTGTAGTACCTTTCAGTACTATTTAAGGTGTTATTGTTCTGTAAGTTTTAGTAGGGGTGGAAATGCTGCATAGTAGATTTTGTAAGTAATGCAAAAGTGTTGTAAGAGAAAACAGCAGGAGTAAGAAAACAAAAATTAGTAAAAAAACAGTCTACCTAGTACCTTACTATGTTAAGCAAAGCGACCAAAAAGAAGACCCTATTAATTATTATTATTGAACGTAGATTGTGTTAAATCACTATGTGCATTTTCATTCTGTAATGGTTTCATGTACCTTCATTGCATATAAGTTATGTGTAAATATTTTAAAAGTACGACAATCACTGTCTCGTTTAGTTTTATTTAGGTAAATTAATTACCTTAAACCATGTGCCGTGTAAATAAAATGATAGATACAAATAATTAGCGTTAATTGTTCAAACAAAGATCAATTAATTATTTAAACCAAATCCTTTGCTGTAATGTACAAGATTGAATACAGTGTTATTTTATAATCGTGCCAATGGTTTTATGCTTAATGTAAATATGTTTATTAGTTTTCCAGATACTAAATAACTCAACCAGAAGTGACATATTGCTGTTAAATGCCTATAGATCTTACGCACTATCTTACCTACTAATTTTCCATAATTTATTATGATATGCCCTGCACCATTTATTATTGTTACCTACCTTGTATCACAATCTGCCCTCTCTCGGTTACGCAGGATCCATCTCGCCGAGTGTTTGAAGTAAGCAATATGTTACTTTATCGGTTAAGACAATGAGTCTGATATAAAAGTGCTTATTTTTCATCCCATGCAGTCATGGTTATGATTATAAGCTAAGTGTCCACTGGTCTAGTTGTCTTCATTTTGTTTATAGTAATTGGAGGTAAATATTATCAATAAACTTTAAAAATATCCGTATTCAAATCCTCCGGCAATTATGGTAGGTATGACGTGTACCATTATTTTAATTATTTAATCAATCACCGTACCTACTGTTACTGTTAACAAATTGTTACATTAAAAAATTACCTATTGTATCAATAATATGTTGTACATAAAGTTATTTGTATTATAAGAAATAAATAAAGATCTTTAGTGAACAAAGTGGTTTTCTCCTTTTTAGTTTTACAGTTACTATCCTTCAATCTCTAGAGCTATAATTTCCCAGCCAACTCGTACACTCTTTAAATGTAAACGGAAACTGTGGTCGATGCTAAAGGGTGGATTCTGTACAAATTTGTTCCATTCTAAATGTAAATCGAAGCACTGCGAGCGGACACCGAAACAATGGTCCTCTGTAATTATATTGTAAAGCAATTTTGTCACGACGACCAGCCACGGCGGGAAAATGAAAATCGGACCAGATTAATAAAACGCCCGGCACAATGGGAACGTAATAAAGCAAGAATTATGAATGAATAAAATTTCGTAATAAGTCTTCCGCTTGATATTACCCTACATATTCGATTGTAGTAGGTAAGTATAAAGCTCTGGCGTCATAACTTTCTAACCATGAAGTCAGCCCAGTAGTTTGCAAATAATATACGTTTCATCGTAAAATAAAGTTGACCAAGGTCTCCTTTTCCTCCCGCTCGGCAGGCTCCGCAAAACTTCGCAATATAGCCCGTGCAAATACTCTTCTTTGATTTAAAGACCGCACTCTTCTCGTAAATTTAGTTCATAAAATTATGTTACGTGGTTCATTTGCCGCAGTTGGCGCAAACTTTTCCTTCTCGTGCCGTGAAAATTATACATTTCTGAATTTTTTTCGCTTAACTCATTTCTAACTTTGTTCTAGTTGTATGATTTACGAAGTTAAACGTTAAACTCGAAAAATATACTATTCTACTATGAGATATAGTTTCAGTTAAGACTTATGGATTTTTGCAGGTGGTAGGATCTTGTGCAAGGTCCACCCGGATTGCTACCACCATCTTGCTCGCTAATCCTGCCATGAAGCAGCAGTGCTTGCACTGCTGTGTTTCGGTGTGGAGAGTAAGACAGCCGGTGAAATTACTGGCACTTGAGGTATTCCATCTTAGGCCTCTAGGTTGGCAACGCATTTGCAATCCCCCTGGTGTTGCAGGTGTCTATGGGCGGTGGTGATCTCTTACCACCAGGAGACCCACTTGCTTGTTTGCCATCCAGTCAAATAAAATAAAAAATGTCCTAATACTACGTGCTGGAAAAAATAAATCTCGATTTTGTGTTAAGTTCATTTTACTAGTGGCAAAATGTACGAAACTCGAACCAGTCTAAATTTATTTTTAATAGCAAGTGGCCTTTAAACTTAGCTGCAGAGATAAGAAACAATCCTTCTCTTTTCAACGTTTTCTTTCTTAGGTAGGAATTAGTATAGGCTTGTACGGTCAAACAAATTGAATCATGACCCAGGGTGAAACCTTTTAATAATCAATTTCACTATGATTTCCTTGACAAAAGTATGAGATGTCAACATGACATTAGTAGCACAAAGATTCCACGCTGCGCCATTTGGTCGACTGTACCTATGTAGTAAGCAGAGAAATATAGGTCTACGTGAAACAAATTCTATTTCATTACGCTTTTATCTCTCCTAGGTTTTTCACGTTCTTCTCTTTACAAAAGTTTCCATCAAACCATTTAGATGGAATGTATCTAGCTTGTGGGCAAAAGACCCACTTACGCGATAAGGTAGGTACACAGTGATCGATGCGCAAGCTCTGAGGGTGCGTAATAAATTTCGATTCCACTCCGTACCGCTATGATTGTGATACGCGTCACTGTGTACCCATTCCTTCTGCCTAACTGCGTGCACAGTGAGCTAACTTAACGTTTTTAGGGTTCCGTACCTGAATCAGTCGCTTCCCTATCTGCCCGTCTGACTATATATCCGTATGTCTGTGTGTCACAGGGCTGTGGGTCAATCAAGAACCTTAAAATATAGACAACTAAACGCAATTAATATGTATTTTTGTTGCCGCTACGACAACAAATAATGAAAATAAAATTGAATAAAAAATATATTACACGTTTCAAACGTGAAATATTCTTCTCTCTTATGATTCTGAGTTTGAGGTTTACACGTTTAACCGTTACAGAGATATGGGTAGAGTCATTCACGATGACGCGTGCGTTCTTATTACAATGTCATTAATGTCTAATTTTGACAAAATCACGCGTCTTCGTGGATGACACTATAGAACTAGAACAAAAATAAGGTGGCCCCATGTAAGAGCCGTATTGTTAACGGCTGGTAGGTACTTTATGAACTTGGACAGCTAAGTACCTACCTAAACCTGTTGACTTTTTAGAGATGTACGGAACCCTTGGTACTCGGATGCGACTCGCACTTGGTCGGTTTCTATTTTGTTATGTTACAAATACAACAGCTAGAATATTGAATACTAAAGTTCATCGTTACGTTCCATGCTGTATTTTAAATAAGCTAGGTACGTTTTAACGACCTGTTCAAAAAATCGATTCTCTAACTATATATTTGATTTTTTAGAGATGTACGGAACCCTTGGTACTCGGATGCGACTCGCACTTGGCCGGTTTCTATTTTACAAATACATAACAGCTAGAATATTGAATACTAAAGTTCATCGTTATAGGTAGAGTCATTCACGATGACGCGTGCCGTGGTTCTTATTACAATGTCATTAATGTCTAATTTTGACAAAATCACGCGTCTTCGTGGATGGCACTAGGTATACGTTCCACGCTGTATTTTAAATAAGCTAGGTACATTTTAACGACCTGTTCAAAAAATCCAAACGTCCAAATATCAAAACAGATTAATAACGTAGGCACCCCAACCCAACAGAAAAGACGATAACTTGCACAGAACGTTCCAGTTCCAATAATGTTCTCAGATTAAAACACATACAATCACATCGAACGTACCAAAATGCATTCAATTACAATATCACAGCGCTTCCCGGCGCTATGCAGGGTTCTGAACAAGTTTCTGCACTAAAATTTCAAAATATTGGATGTAGATGCACGAAGCGATCCCCCGGGCGTACCTGAGCGCATCCAAGCGCACCGAATATGCATAACCAATACTTCCCCTCCTTATGCAAACTTAAATCGTTTTTGGTGGGTTATTTTATTTTGAGGCCAACTTTGTTTTGACTTTAGAGTAGCGTAGTAGAAGAGTTTTACTCTGTTTAGGCGTTTTAGACAGGTTGAATAGTACCTACACGCTATTATAAAAATATTTCAGAACTTAATTTGCACGGTATTTAGTGATTTATTTGTAAACGTGCCTGTAAGGACGCGTATGGAGAATAAAATAACTTAGGTACTGAAGTAACCATTAGGCTAGGTTGCTTTGTGGCCTATGACTTTGTCGAAACTTTACTTAAGAAATGTTTAGCAACAGTCTAAACAGAGGTTTCTATATTTTTATCATTATCAACATCATGAGCCCGAAGACGTCCACTCTTAAACAAAGGCCTCCACTTTAGAACGCCACAGTGAACGACAACTTGCATCCACCGTTTGCTCGCAACTTTCGCGATACCTATCGTCAGTCCACCTAAAGGGAGGCCTACCGACGTTTCGCCTTCCGGTTCATGGTCGTCACTCGAGGAACTTTCTAACGCAACGATTATCTGTTCTTTGAGCGATGTCACCCGCCTATTGCCACATCAGCTATGTCGGTGACTTTAGTTTTTCAGTGAATTTCTGAATTCTGGATTCTATCGCGCAAAGAAACTCCGAGCATAGCTCTCTCCATAATGTAGGTGGTAGGACCTTGTGCAAGGTCCGCCCGGATTGCTACCACCATCTTGCCCGCTAATCCTGGCGTGAAACAGCTGTGCTACTTGCACTGTTGTGTTTCGGCATGGAGAGTAAGACAGCCGGTGAAATTACTGGCACTTGAGGTATCCTATCTTAGGCCTCTAGTTTGGCAACGCATCTGCAATCCCCCTGCCTGGTGTTGCAGGTATCTATGGGCGGTGGTGATCTCTTACCATCAGGACACCCACTTGCTCGTTTGCCATCCAGTCGAATAAAAAAAAAAGTTGTTTTTATACAAGTAGGTAATACAGTCATTACATGCCACCATACTTAATAAATTTTTCGTTAAGAAAGAAACTTCACCGCAGAGGTAAATAATTCTCAAAAGACTATCGCACAAGAGCAAGACAAACACCTCACAGAAGTATGGTGTCACGTAGATGAAACTTATAGATAATTCGAACGTGTAAGTACGTTCACTTTATACCACCTTTGTGTAATCTTACTACGGGACCAACCTCACTAGGATTTGAAGGGATTTTGTATGCTTACCTACGCTGGGCTGGCGGCCGGGTCACCAAACAAATAACCAGTAATCCGCGCCTAAGTAACGCCAGCGGACTTCGGCAATCAGAAAGTATCCTTGGTGGCCAATGTAATACCTTGAGGCGAATAATTCAACCTGAATAGAGAGTTGTAAAGTTTGCAACTTAAATATCAGCCATGCACTCAGCTATGGTGTCAGTACTCGTATAGATTCAATTAGAATGTTATCGGGACTCTTCGGTTTTCTTCGTTTTCCAGAGAGACAGAAAAAGAACTGATCTTTTATTTCGAGTTACAAAAGACATTAGCAAACTACCTAGTTTAAGTGGAGGTACAGATGTTTTAATTAGGAATATTTCTGCAGGTTAGTTTTACTGAATACCCCTGCAAAGTAAGCATAAGGTGCCTCTGCATCGGAAAGATTGAAATATAGTCACGACGCCTTTGACACAATAGGTACACGTATAATATATGGTAGGAGCATTTTGTCAACCACAATAATAAGTCCTGGAAAACATCTAAGTTTGGGTGTGTTCAATCAAAAACGCTACCACCTGTATCTATAGATGATACTTGAGTAAGAGCACACACACACACAGACGGAGGGGCGTCCACTGTTGGACATAGGCCTCCCCCTCAGACCTCCAGTTGTTTCGGCTAGTATACAAAAGTCGGTAAGTAGCGTCTTCCAGTTTTCAGAATTTACTCGTTTTAGGTATCTACAGGAATAATTTATTGTAAATTTGAGAACATGAACAATAAGACGAGATACCTTCTCGCAGGCGCATTAGGTACCTACTTGTGTCTGAAAAACAGAGAGTACGCGCATATTACATTTGTACAAAAAACAGCAGGTCTGTATAAGCTAGAGCCTATCGAGTAAGCGTGGCAAAGGCAACGTTGGAAAGCAATGTATGTATGATTGATTATGTTAGTAATAGGTAAGTTACAAACGCACCAAAAAAATCGACAAATCGATAACCTAGAGGCTTCCTGCATACAATCATGTCTGCCTTGTTGCTTTAACTACTTTGATCTTTTATACATTATGTACTAACTATCTACTGCCACAGAGCTACTGCTAATACATTTCATTTAATGCGTTTCGATAGCTCTATCATCAACATGGTCGACCGCAGAGATACTGTGTTGGACATGTTGTAAACTAGAGGCCTAGAGTTCAAACCTAGGTCGGATGAGTCTTATTTTCTTTATTTCCTTTACGAAGATTCCGTTTTACTTTCAAAGCTTATTTAAATTATCTTCTCCAAAAAAACACAATTTAGCCGCCCAGTTTCCTAGGTACTCTGATTTAAACGACCAAATTAATTACAATAATTGTCGGCGCTACGCAACCAGTGATACGATATGATACGTTAGAAGTATACAAATACAAATGTCGACCCACCCTACAGCGTACTGTACCGGGTTCTGCCTTTTCGTAGAATTATTGTTTGCCAAATGTTTCATTTCCTAACTCAAACTTCTCCGAAACCAAATTTTTTTCTCGGTGTATTTTGTTATGCTTGTGTACATAGAACACAGTAGAATAGGTTAGGTTTGTTTTATAAAAGTTCCGAAAAACATGGTTTCATTGAAAATCGTGAGTTAGGAAAAGTCAGAGAACCGTACTGTACGCCTTTCTTAGTTACAGGAAGCGCTTTGGGTAAATCGCTATTGAATGGAATCGACAAGAGATGCCGATATGCCGAGAAATGATTTATTGACTCGTCGGCTCCCCGCCAGCCTCGCTAATGGCAGCTGAATAAGCACTCGCCTGAGAGCTGTGTTTTTAGGGTTCCACGCCATGAGACCCCTTATAATACCCGTCATGTCCCTGTTTTGCAGTATCAGAGTTTAATGTTTCCCGAGAAAGAGATTTCCGTAAGCCGTTTAGCAGTTTGCCATGTATTTTATTGTTCCGAATAAATACCTAAATATGCACTCTATACAAAATGGCTAGGTAGGTATATATCGATTTATTAAATAAAGTGTTAACAATCTATATAATATAATATTATATATAAATACTAAACGCGGGAACGGCTGGACCGATTTCGCTAAGTAATTCTTTTTTTGTTGTGTTCGTTATTGCCAGGAGTTTTTTTTTATGGAAGAAAATTTAGAAAAATACATTGCATAAAGAACTTTCATGCCTCTATATGTACCTATAGGTACACAGCTGTTATAACTTTGGGATTTTACACTTGGAAATCAGAATCTCGGGGAATATCGGGATAAAAAGTAGCTTGTGTGTTATTTTAGAGATTTATCTAGTAGTTTCAGAGTGAAAGAAACATACAGACAAACACACACACGCAGGCACACACAAGGCACAAACTTTCGCAATTTTAATAAAAAGTAGGATGAAAAGATCACCATACGATGTAAATTAATGCTTGTATTGTAATTTAGTAAAATACATATTAGGTATTATTTTTTGTGTTTGGTGGTGGTACTGTTGGGACCGTTAATAAATCATTTTTCTTATCTTTCTTTTAATGCTGCGCCCTAATTTCGAAAATTGTATTTTCAAAATCCTGAAGACTATTGAGGGTATAATAAGCTGGGTAAGGCTGCGATTAGATGGACTAAGAAAGCCATAGCTCCCACGCGGCAGCACAATAAAACTGAAACGAGAAAGTTATGGTAATTCCACAAAGCTACCATGCAATTGCATCGCGAAGGGAACCATTCAATTTTCTCGAGTAGGTAACTTTATAAACTCCCCGTGTGAGCCTTTACCCGTCTAGTATGAGTCACATTCGAAGCTGAAGTTATCAAACTGAAAGCTTAGTAAAGGTTGTCTGCCACGGTTATCTCGCAATGAAATAGGGACGTAAAGACCATCGATGGCCTTAAAGATCAGATAGTTTTTTCATTCTCCAGATGGCACTCGTCCTCTCGCCAACTGGGTATATATCTAGTTTATGCCGTTCGAGATATACAATGACAAATACTCTACGAAATGAAAGTTTTCGGGTGGGTTAGGTAAGGACGATGTCATAAAACTTTTGTGGGCAACAGAAGTAATCTGTCGTTTGTAAATTGTGGGTTTCATAAATTTGGTAATATTTTTGTACGTTAAGCTTTGGGTACATTTGATAAAACTATGTAGAATCTATTAATTTATTTTAATTCTTCCTCTTTAGCATTAATTGCCGGGTAGTTTGACTGAACACCCAGTTAAAGTTTCTTCGTCGGAGTTTTTGATTCAAAATGTAGTCACGTCTTCCAAACGGTAGGTATACATAGGTACACTTTGAAATCATTTTATCGTACCAATACAATACGGTATTTAACTATTTTTACAAGCTTTTATTTAGTTTCACCTGTCCCGTTCTGTCGTCTGTCTGTAATCAAATCTCGCAAGTTAAATTCGACTAACTTCCAGTTTGGTTGACATCCAGGCCTATTACTACGAAGTGCAAAATTCGAACTTCGTATCTTGCCATGCCGCTGACGCTTATATTATTTAATACGAGTATATATTATTTAGTACGAGTGAGAGGCATGGTACGACACAAATTTCGATTTTCGAATTTCCTAGTAGCCCCTCTGGTAGTCCGGCCAGGATCGTCTCCACCGGACGGAACTCTTCAACGGTTAATGGCATCGACTTGAAATTTGGTATGCAAATGTAGTTTGGGTGACAATACAAGTACATTCAACAAAACCTACAGTCAGCAAAAGAAAAGCTTGTATTAGAAATGATTTGTTTACCAAAAACTTCTTTATTTATTAAGCTTGACAATGCGGCGTGTTATTGCATGGCAAGACAATTTTTAAGCTAAGTAGGTACATATTTAAATACATATAACAGAGTTAGAAAGAGATGTCACGCACAAGCAGCAACATACCTACCTTCTAAGAGTACATAGAGAAAAGCGTTTCGGAAAGGACCAGACATATAGATTTTCAAAAAATCACTCTATATTCAATTTTCAACCGTATTTTTATTCGTTAAACAAAATGTATATTTATATTTTCATAATTATTATGCAGGATTCAGGAGTTGTTAAATTTCGTATTAAAAGATTCTGAAAAACGTTTACACCCCTGTAAAAAAAAATCAGAATGTTTTTAATATAGTGCTGAATACATCAAGTAACTGAATGGATGAATACCTAGGTTATTATTTGATATGTTCCCTTCTTTAACTCCTTTAGGGGTTAAATTTGCAAAAAACCGTCTTCAGTGTATGATCTGATACATGAAAACTTTCAAGCGCCTAGGCAGGTGGCAGGTTCAGTAGTCTGAGCTGTACTACGTACAGTCAATCAGTAATAAATAATAATGTCAATCAGCCATTCAGTCAGCTGCATCATTATATAAATTATAGATTATTAAAATAATGGAATTTGTAAAGTAACATTCCGCAAAGCGGCGTGGTCGATTCCGGTATTTGTGAGTTATTCCGGGACGTCCGGAGGATGAAATACGCGACCCTGGAATTGACGTACGTATTTAGTCTTGGATATACGGCCGGTTTAGAAATGTCGTAAATAATCATCCCTCTATACAGAGATTTAGATTGGACAATTGGACTTGATAGCGGATAGGTAGGTACCTACTATAGGTAGGTATACAGAGTGGCTTATTTAGATCGGTCAGTTTGGGAAAGTCTGAAACTATAAGACATACGAAGATCTGTTCTTAGGGACCATGTCATCGATTTTAGTAACAAGACAAACTGCATTCATACATTTAAAAAAAACTTATACTTAATTCGGAAATCGAACTCAGTTGTTTTGAAAAATAAAACTTACATTAAGTATGAAGAATATGAAATACAACGCATTTTATTCATTCTAGATACCATTTAGCTTATGATCTAACGTACTACCGATATCCAAATAGAAATAATGTATGTTTTATTTTTCAAAAACATAGTACAAGTTCTTTTTTAAATAATTTTAAGAAATCATAGCGAAATAGTTTATGAAAAGGTGCGTGATTCAGTTTTTTCGACTGTACAGTTTGACACCTCATGATTTGCTTTTTTATAGTTTTAACTTAATAGAACGCCTATTATTATAAGAACCGTTGCGTAATCTACTTAGATACTTTTGCAGAGACAAAACTTATGTTATAGTCAGAACTTGGGAACAAAGTTGGCTCCATCCCCAGCGCCTTAGTTCAGGTAATATTCTAATTAACTTGTATTAATCTTTATTAAATGGAATAGTTCAACAATAGCAACAAGAACCTGTGAATGTTAAACTGAAGTTCAATTAGTTGGCGTGGGCTTGTTGGTTGTGTTCTTATATGCCTCGTTTGACTTGTGAATGAAATAATGCGCTGTAAAGTTTGATACCGCTGGAATTTAATTAGACGCGGTAAAATTAAGCACCCACACAACCTACAAATACTTTAAAAAATATAAAATGGCTTACCTACAGGGAGAACTGGGGAGAACGACATCCATTTTAAAACGCTTTGTCATTTGGTTTGTATGATATTATTGTCGAGAGGATAATGTCATGTGAAGTCGTGAAATTTTATAATAATAATAATAATAATCTATTCTTCCGGAGATTATCCATATCATGTTAGTAACATGAAAAACCTTATTGCCTATGTTAGTACGAACAATAATACACATCAACAATTATACACACCTACTACCCAAGCAGCACGACAGGCTGTATAGAAGCTGTATTTTAGTTTTATTGTATTCCACAGGCTATATAGTGAGGCTGTACAAGGGCTGTATAAGCGCTTATACAACCTCTATAAGTAAAAATTGGGCCCCTTGTTATACAGCCTTATGCGTTATTATAGCTGTATAGTTGCTGTATAGCTAAAAAATAGGCTGTACTATAGCTGTAGAAGAGCTGTAGTATGATGTTGAAGAAAACCATAGGCATATAGTTATTCTCTTATAAGTTTCTTAAAAAGATAATAGTTCTTCATTGGTTTTTTATGAGAATTACAATGTGAAATTTATGAAAACAACCGCTTATTCTTTTTAGTTATGATAATGGTGGGCCGCCAATTTACTGTGAAGTTATAAGTCAAGAATAAATGTTGGACTTTAGGTAGTGATAATTGTAGATTCAACGTGCCGATTTATTTTTACTGGGAAATAGTGCATAGTTTTGTGGAAAAATATTCACGCGCCCGCGAAATACTGAAGAATTCACGAGTAATATTACCAAAACAAGTAAGTAAGTTTATGGTTTTGAGGTTAGAATCATAAGATTGTTAAATAATACTGTACAACAGGTATCACTTATGATTTATTTCTCTGAAAATCATAACTATAACTTCAGCAATACTCAAAATAATGTAAGAAGTCATATTTTCTTTTATTGTTATTTGTTCGAAAATGGCGACAGATTTTATACAGCGTAAAGATATCTGGAGAGTATTATAGATTCCGTGGTTTTACTACGCACTTTCTGGATTCCGTTTCACAGCTTTTACCCTTTAATAGCCGTTATAATATAATATTTTTATTATATAGGCTGTACATCAGTTTTCAGCAAATAAATTATACAGCATGTCAGTAATACAGATTAAAGCTGTATTACAGAATTCATTTATTATTATAGTTCTATAAAATCATATTTGACAGAAGTTATGAAACTATTACACTGACAAGAGTGTACAGTTACGCATTAATAATAAGCTTTAGAAAGTAGTTTTCATATACCATTATACAGAAACAAGTATAAAGTGATACCATTTTATAACTTATAGCTGTAGTAAGTAAGTGATCACATGCAAAATACAGCCTCTATGCAGCTTGAAGGATAACATTAGATTGAAGTGTCAAAAAATGCATAGGGTTTTAAAGTGGAGTTCAAATATTCTGTTTTAAAGCTTTAAGTTTACACGGAGTATTTTATAAAAACTTAGTACAGCTTTAGCTGTATAATAACGGTTTAATCACTTTTATAAGTAAATAATCTTTTCTTGACACCTTTATGGATCACCAGTAGAACTCTAAGTTCTAATAGTGCTGTATATTTGATGTCGGCAACGCTTGCGTGCTGCTTGGGTACCTAACTGCTAACTAATTATTTATACTGCGCACAAATTTCGTATTTGTCTTAAGAGACAGATGTGCTCTAGAAATAAATAGAGGATTATAGAGAAAAATAGAATACTTATTAATTTTTCTTAGACTTCAATAAACGATTAATACTACAAACTAACTTGTTTCAAAATTGATAGATCTATTTATTTGGCTGACTGTACATGAACATTTGTGCAGAATTTGGTTTATATTACGTTACGCTACATAATATTATTACTTTATCACGTATGCGGTCGCCACAATTACGATCACAGAATTTCAGGAGCCCCCACACCGGGAAGGTGCGTGAAATATAAATCAGCTAGCTGTGATTTAGGTGAAGCCTCCCGGAAAGTTTTAATTCTGTTTGGCCCAAGCTCTCTGCCATTTAATTTATCAATTATTTATTGCACGCCGGGCAACTTAGACACTTTGTTCAATACCTTTTCTATTTCGTACAGTCTGTACGAACACGTGGAAAAATAGCAGGTAACCAGTTAGCCAGCAGTATCGATCAAAAGAAGCTACAGACGAAATGATTTAGGAGATCGCCCAATTTTGCATACAAAAGTAAACCTTATACCATTTTATCGCAAAAACGTTTTTGCGATTTATTAATTTTATCAATACAATTATCATTAAAGACCATTTGTAAGATATTTTCTATGAATCTTTAGACCATGTATGGGACGAGTTTATTTTTTCTGTAGTAACTAATAAGTATTCAAATTTTAATTAATTACTAGCTACCACTCCCTCTATTTAACATTCTTATTTTTAAAACAACCTGCCCGTTTCGGGCACAATGCAAGCAGCCAGAAGCAGCCGTACCTAGAGACTAGAAACATTATTAATGTTATTTCTTTAATCGAGCAATTCTTTTATATTTTTTTATTTATATTTATGTCGGGGCTCTTGGAAACTACTCTAACGATTTGTTAAGTTACGAAATTTGCTATGTGAAGAGCTTCCGCTAACTTGCACGCAACGCAATTATGTGGTACAAATTTTCACATATCTAAGTATATTATAGAATATGTGGATAAATATCCACATCAAGTAATTTGCGGTGAGTTTTACTTGATTCAGGGAATAATAAATAGGGATAAATAGGGAAAATGTCGAAATTAGCCCAGTTTAATATTTCACCGTCCACGGGCCCCGGAGAGGCATTCAGTGAAACTGTTGCAGTTACTCGCGGGACGGAACTTTGTTGCATGCATGCAAATATCTCGCTAAATTTACATTTTTTACTATCATGGTACAGTCGTTGATAGATTCGTGATTCACCTAATCTATAAGTATATTTATTATATTTTAATTTACATTTTTGTCGGTGGAATTGCTACATATTCCACGCAAAATTACAGCTTTCTAGTACTAATAGTTTCTAACCTTAGCCGCAGACAGACGGACAAACAAGGACAAATAAGGGTTCTGTTTTTGCTATTTTGGTTACGGAACCCTAAAAACCAGACTATTGAAGAAACGACCATCTCATATCTTTTCTTACAAGGGGATGGAAGGTGTCTTGATAATTCTCCCGAAGATCAAACAATGCGCAGTGAAAAAAAATCCAAAGTTCATCATTACCAAAAAATAAAACTCTACCTATTCTTATTTTTTTCTTACATAGGGGAGGGGTCAACAATTGGCAAAAAACGTCTTACGCAATATAAATGGCCTATGGAGTCCGACTATACCTCCCGTCCACACTAGCAGACGCGAGTTGAATTAGCATCTCGTAGTTTGACCGCGCCGGCGGCCTTTAATGAGAATTTACGGCCTCCGCGGAACCCGAATTCGAACTTTAACCACGTAGGTGTGCTGTGTTATAATAACGTTATTTCCGGAAGTTCTGGAACAGTCTATGACTAAATACGACACTAAAAAAGCCCTTGCTGGTCGAAAAAAATTCGAAAATATAGGCATTACAGCCTTTTATTTAAATGCTCTAAAAGAAGAAGAAAAAAAAATTAAATTAAATCAAACCCATCAATTTATTACGTTACACAATTTTGGTTTAAAAAACTTGTGTTGAAAGTTATATATCATATTTTAATAATTATATACCTACTTATGTTCGTGTCTCACGGAAGTCTTAGGGGAAACGAACAAACGGATCGCCTGATGGTAAACGATTACCGTCGTCCATGGACACCTGAAACACCAGAAGAGTCACAAGTGCGTTAGCGGCCTTTTAGGTTAGGAGTAGGCACGCTCTTTTCGAAAAAGTAAAAAAAACCGTCATATCGGTCCGGGAACACCGTAATATAATATAGTCTTAGTTCAAAGCTCATTCCACAATCTCTTCTTATAAAATTCTCTATCAAAGGTCACCTATGAGTAGCCGATGGCAGTGTTCCACAGTAACAAGGAGGAAGGCTGTAGCTAGGCTTTACACCAACAACCGTTCACGAAGATTAATTCGCCACCGGCTCCTCTGTCGAGGCCATAAAGTTGATTCGTAGCAAACGCTCTCGAGTGAAGTTACTTATACTTGTTTTGGATAGGTATTTAACTAAATGTAAACAAACTTTAGCTACCAGATTTGGTACATACATTCAAGGATTTTAAACATTTTACTTACCTATCATTGTAATACAAGCTAGACTGCTGTATTTCAATAAAGAAAATGTATATGTTTAGATAGTTTAATGGGAGAATTTATATTTAAGACACCAATTGACGTTGTTTTATTTACATTGAATTAAAAACCTTTCCAAACCAAGTAGGTATAGATACCTACATAAGCTAAGCTATTTAAGATAACTTGTATTCAGCTTGCAATGGAAGTAAAATATTCATCTATGTTACGTGCACAACATTGGTGTAAGTACCTAATCAATAATACCAATCCTGATCGACCTGTGTACCTAATTAGGTAGGTACCTAAGCTAGCTAATCTCAGAAATTCTAAGACGTCAATCGTCTTACGACAAAAACTAAAACTACAATACACTGAAGTTTACCAAGGAGTTTTTACCTCGTAATGAACTAGGCTAGAAAAACGAATTTTAAGGCGTCCGTTATTTTTACGGGAGAAAATGTCTTCATAAAGACTTTCATGTATGCGCATATTAAATAAATGACGCCCATATCCGTGCCACGCGGAAATCTGGGCGACGACGCGGAAAATTTACGATGTTAATATACAATATACGAAGGAACATAACTATCTAATTGCCCGAAAAAACTTGACAATGTGTTAGACGCAAAAAGTCCCTACTAAGAAGCCATACTTGATTTATAAGATTTGTCGACGCGCCTAATAGAGGCCTCTGGCGACCAAAGGGCTGGCTACATCGATATTTGTATATGTACTAACGTACTAGATATCGCGATCCGAACACTCATTCTGTTCCACTGCTTTGACCCGTTGAAGGTGCAACGGACCCGGCTACTATTTCGCACAGCGCCCCCCTGCTATGGCCAGCCCTCTTCGCTCCGGGTTCTTCTCTCCGACTCCAGGGAAGTGTAGGCCAGAGAGACCGAATAATCAGAACCGACCTCTCAATAAAATCGCTTGAATCTACTACCTGAGATCCTTGTTATACTTTTTACTTTTTATTTTGTCATACTGGGCCTATTATTTTTTGTTTTGGCTTTAATTAAAAATTGTTAAAACGTCTTATTGTTTTACTCAAACAGTAACCTACTAGGCCTTCTTTAAGGTCAAGCCTCCCCTCAAGAGGTCTGCCCTTGACAGCGAGGAAATACGGCCAGCCTTCTGGGCACCTTGCCCATTGACGGCGATTTAGGCCAAATTTTCTACCTAAGTATAGTTTAAGTTTTATTATGTTTGTTTTTGTTTATTCTGTTGAAAATAAAATTGAGGTACCTGTTAAGAAGCAATTAGCAAAGTCATATCAGTCTAATTTTGCTAATAAATGTTCTAAAATGAATTCACGAGTCTTACTTACAGACAAAGATTTACTGTCGACATATTTAGCAATGCAACACGATACTGATATCTTATGCGCATACATTTAAGAGTATCTTGCGATGCCACATTACCCTCTGCGGGTAATGACGCGTGAAGTGTTAAGCTTGGTAACAGCCATTGCAGGGTTCGCTCGTCCCATCATATGGTTAAGTTGATACCCCAGAATATCGATTAAAACTGTTTAAGAACTTGCGCTTTCCGTAAAGTAACAAACAGAGACAATTTCGCTTCAGTTCATAAATAACTTACCTTCCTCAGAACAAATTAATTTATGTTTATTTTACAAGACGCGGCGGAAACTCATCAACGAGAAATCTAAACCTTATCCATCGCAAAATAATGTTTGAAAAACTTCGATGCAAACACTCGAATTGCGAAGACTTGACGAGAAGTTGACAAAATGTTCTTTATCGCGAATTCTGGTAAATGCGCGTTAAATTCGAGATTTATTACAAAACTTACGAGTTTTCGGCGGGATTTTAAATGTTCCCGGTGTGTATCCCCGCTCCGCCGCACTAGACATTATTATTGGCAGAATTAACTTTTGTGGCACATTTCGTACTTATAGTTTTTACTTTTTATGGTTTCGTACCCGAAGGGTGACAAACGGAATCATCATCATCATCATCCCAGCCTATATACGTCCCACTGCTGGGCCTCCTCACAGAACAAGAGGGCTTGGGCCATAGTTCCCACGCGGGCCCAGTGCGGATTGGGAACTTCGCACGCACCATTGAATCCCTTCGCAGGTTTGTGCAGGTTTCCTCACGATGTTTTCCTTCACCGCAAAGTTCGTGGTAAATTTCAAATGTAATTCCGCACATGAATATCGAAAAACTTCTGATTCGAAAAACCTCTGGGTGTGAACCGGGGTTCGAACCCACGACCCTCTGCTTGAGAGGCGATAGGTCAAACCACTAGGCCACCACGGCTTCCTATTTAAACAATTTTAGACAACCGGATGGCCAAGAGGTTAGAGAACCTGACTACGAAGCTTGAGGTCCTGGGTTCGATTCCCGGTCGGGGCAGATATTTGTATGAATATTACGAAAGTGTTCTCGGGTCTTGAATGTTTAATATGTACTTTTTTTAAGTATGTATTTATCTATATAATATAAGTATGTTTATCGGTTGCCTGGTATCCATAGTACAAGCTTTGCTTAGTTTGGGACTACCTCAATTGGTGTCAAGTGTTCCATGTTATTATTATTATAAATTACTGAAGAAACGATTTTTTAAAATTTTATTTCGTCTCTCTGTAACAGTATTTCAAGAATCGTAATAGATAGACAGCTGAATTTTTTACCCTACTCATAATACGTATACACATAAAGTGTTCGAAAATATTTTTTTGTAATTATATATCAGTGACGATACGATTCAAGATAGCAGACTAAAAATTTGATTATTTCTTAATATACGATCTCTAGCAACAGACAGACACTGGAAGATATCCTATATTCCACCCGGGCCGGGGTCACTTCTCCTTCCCTATCCTGCCAGACGGGAACAAAGAGGTCAGCCTTAAGTTAAGTGTGAATCACATATTCACATTTAAAGAAAATTGCCAAATGGAATGTGGCACAGGTATTTCTTAGTATAGTAGGTCAGCCCCAACAGTATTTGAACATTTAAGTGCCTTGTCTCTTTACAGTTAATTTGAAACATTTCCACGTTGATAAGTGAATTCCCATTTTTTTTTGTGGTGAAATTATCAATCAATCAGAGGTATGTGTACTTTACTTACTACTTATATAGGTATATATGCAACTAATGCAATGAAACAACAAAATAAGATAATTTTCAATTTATTGTATAGATATACACATTCGCATATAAAATTGTCTAGTAAGACTATCTAATAAATTAGACCTAAGCAATTTCATACATACATAGTTTACTATATGGTGGATTTGTAAATATAGATAAATTTAACATATCCTCCAATTTACACAATATCTATTTATATCGTAACAACATATTTTTTTATAAAAAATGTAGTTTCGGGCATTTTACAAACAAATAATTGCTAGGATCAACAGGTAAAATGTAATAAGATTAAATTTGTTAAAATTCATCATAATTCGTGACATAATAGGGAATAAGTAATTATATACTCACAGTCATTAATTTCAAAGTTCATCACTTAAGTTCCGACAGATATATGAATCTTTAGCTAAGGGGGCGCAATTGTAATCATTTTTATTATTTGCAATTTAATTAGATAACTTTTAACACCCAGTTTGACATAAAAATGATTTTATGATGGTCTATATTAATAAAGTGCTTTCTTTTACAGTATCTAAAAAATGTGGCGCCATTTATAAAATACCCCAAAATTTGATTCAATAATCGGTCACATATCGTCACGTTTAGTGGGAACTGTTCCAGAGACAAATAGCTAATTTGGTTTTTTACTTTACAGCATACATTACAAAAATAAAACAGGAATAGGTAGTATCCTTGTGTAAAGAAAACCGCACTCGGAAGAGGCGTTCTATCAAAAATCGCGATTTGCGCTGCGGTTTCATACAGTGAAAGAATTACAAACATCAAAGTGACTTCGAGGGGCAAAAGTTTCACAAACTGGCATTACAATATAATAAACGTTCTTACCACTATTGGTCACACGCTTAAGAACGGCAGTGCCTGTTTCAGTTTTTTTTATACTATTAAGTTTCAGTTTTATACTATTAAACCCAGATTTCCCAATCCCAGTTATCCCATGGAAAAAATGTAAACAAAGGTGTTGCCGTTATCACAAAACATTTGCAGAATTCAAGATATTTTATTCTTTCCACATTTTCCAGAAATCGACTTCCCATTAAAAAACTGTATTTCTTAATCAAGATAAAATATTTTAATTTACTGATGAAAATCTTTACTTTGGCATTTACACTATGATATATTAATTTACAAATAGAGTACTGTTTTCGTATGCATAATTTATTTCTTGTCCTGGTATTTCGACCGGGTTTTTAAGCTGTGGGCCGCTCGACGCGAGACGTCACTCAATCTAACATTCGAGACTGTACCTAATCGTTTTCCAGTGACTCTTGTTCTGTTATTTTTTTTTACTGTCGACATTGTTGTTATATTTAATTGTAGTTAAGTCGTTCATTGTTACGTTTTCCGTTGTTTTTCGTTTATTTTCATATGAAAGGATGGACTCCGGTCCAAGTACTTGTCGGTCAAAAGACGACTTATAAGTTGTCTTCCGTAAAAACGGCTCTTTTATCGAAAATATAAAAAATATGGTAACAACTGAACTTTATATAATATTTCTAACGGGCCCATACCTTGAAACCCCCTGAAAAAACACTTTGACAATGACGAAACTTTGTTTACATTTTTTCCGTGGAATTAAAAATCCGGGTTTAGATATGGGAGGTAATGCCAAAGAAGTAATGTACAAACAATGAACTTTCATTGCGAACAGTGACATCTAACGGATACTCGACGACTCAACATCTCATTCGCAAACAGACTGCGTTACCTGAGAGACACAACACCTAATGACATCTAGCGGATGTTACTAACACGTGTATATTCCGAGTTAAAATTTAAATGGAAGAGCTATAATAATAATAATAAAACTATAACATCAAAAAAACATGTTACAGCTACGGCCTACGACAGTCATGAAATTAAATTGATTTAATAAATATATTATGCATGATAAGTAGTATTAGACAATTCCGTACGTCACAATATGGCTGTGCTCACAAGTTATTTCACGTTTTTGTCGAATTTGTGGGAACTGAGATTTTGCAGGCTAGTTTGAGATTATGAGCATGATAAATGGCAAAAGGTGTCCGTTTACGTCCTATCCGAAACTAAACGTGTCTACCTGTAAACAAACAAAGGTTTTGTTAGAAATTACACACATTTTCAATGTCATTTTTTTTTATTGAATCAGGCGTTACTTTGCGGAGGTCCATATCAATGAACTAAAATAATTTCCTCGCCCACCCGCGACCCCACGATAGCCAAGCCCATGCAAAATATGCGTGTTCATGCAGTTCCTCCACCTCCACACCGCAAGAACACACACAAATCACTGAGTAGAACAACACTAACAAGTGAGTCTAACAACTGGTAGCATGGTGTACGGTTGTGTCGCTCTGGGGGTGAGCTCTGGTTGAGTTCGAGGACGCGTCAGTGTGGTGTGGTGGTGGTGATGGATAGGTTTGTGTGATTTGTGTGTGTTCTTGCGGTGTGGAGGTGGAGGAACTGCATGAACACGCATATTTTGCATGGGCTTGGCTATCGTGGGGTCGCGGGTGGGCGAGGAAATTATTTTAGTACATTTTTTTTTTGTTGAACATTTAGGTACTCATAAACAGCGCCCTAATATTACAGGTAGGCTAACTTGTATGCAATGATTTTAAATAGAAAACGCGGGTCTTTTCTCCTGAAATTGCAACGGCCGTAACTGATTTTTCATTTGTGACACCACATAGGCCCCAATATGGTCCAGGTTCCAGCTCAATAAAGAGGTTTCTTACCCGAACTCGAAACAAAACCCTTGCTTTAATTTTTTTATTCTTTTTTAGTAACAGATTTAAAGACATTTCGCACATGACATTCAATACCGTTATTAACTCAAAATAAAACTATTTAAATATTGCAATATTTTTTTATTCAAAATCTGTCATGCCTGTTTGCAACTTATGCAGCCGCGCTGCCTTTATTTTTCGTATCTGCCTTGGAAAAGGCAACGGAATCAAAGCCCATCCGTACATCCATTACGTACACTCGTCTTAGGTTAGGTTACTTTTCTGAACAAGTAGGTGTCGTCACATTTTTAACCGACTTCAAAAAAGGAGGTTCAATTTGGTTGTATTTTTTTTATAATCTAAGAAATAAAGGCTTGTTTCCCTACAAATGTGATGATAAAACTTTGTTTGTTTTGCGGGCTGTATCGGAATTACCAAGCTCGGCCCAGAAAGCCTGTCTGCGACTTCTGGCTTCTAGTGCTCTCCTTAATAATTCCTAAGGCTATGTACGCATTATGCGGCTAGCCGCACGATTTTAGCACACCATCTCAAGCGATACAGTGAAAAGGGATGGCGCCCTAAAACCGCGCGGTCAGCCGCATAGTGCGTGCGTACTATCCCTGTACTATTACTGAAAGTATCTTTTTTGACCACAGCTAGGTACTTTCATTGTCATTCAATCGGCATAAGAACATGTCAAATCTCAAATGAATCAGAAAAACCAATGAAAATGGGTGTTTTTTTTTATTCGCCTGGATGGCAAACAAGCAAGTAAGATTTGAACTATTACAAAATAAAAGTAGTAAATGAATGGAGCCAGAATTTTGATGGTGTGTATTGAGCCTAAATGTGAAGTAAACATCACCTCTTCTTCGGCACCTCATCCTTCGCCTTTTTCTCCTGCTCTCTCTTTTTAGCAGCCTCTTCTCGTTGTTGGCGAATGATGGCAAGTCGCGCGAGGTCGGCGCGCGCCTGATCCGTCTTTCCTTCTGCGTGCGCCTTCTGGTAAGCCGCCGCCGCTCGCTGTCGCTCTATCTCTTCACGCTCGCGTCTAAAACAAAAAATAAACTTAAATGACTCACGCGTATTTTTACTTTGCGGAGCTGCGGAGGTCAATATCAATGAACTGCAACCATTGGTATTTATACTGGTATGTGGTATCAGAGCACCTAGTATAAAATGGCTCCAGGATCACATGGAAACATGATTACACTTAACGGTTTCATTGTAATTTATTGAATCAGGCGTTACTTTGCGGAGGTCCATGTCAATAAACTGAAAAAGTTCATTGCTTCATTGTAGTTCTATCTATCCAACATAAGTCTAAACTTTGATGCTACAAAATAGGTGTTTGATGGTTCGTTTCCGAGATTTCCTATGAGGCTGACAAGTCACCTAAGTGTACTTAAGCCCTGTTAAAGATTAAAAAAAACGCTACTAAATTGTTTGATACTCACCTAGATAATTGGGGTTTCTCCCCTTCTCCTAACGAACTATTCAGATTGGATAATTTCTTATTCTTCTTCACAACTCTGTTCGGATTTTCTACTTCAATGAGTCCAGATACACCCTTTGCTTTTGTTGGATGCTGAAAAAAACAAATTAAACTGAAATTAGGATGACGACCGCTGCGTAGTGACGCGTTCTACGTCATGAATAATTTTTGGGATAACCATTGCTGTGAAGTATGATTTTCCACAAGCTTTCTTTTAACACAGTCAAACAGACCTGATGGCGTTTATCATATTTGGTGATGCTGATTCAGAGCTTCGCACGCGTCAGCAAAGAAACATTTAATAAGATGATTGTATTTTAAACTATTTCTATGGTTTATGCTTTCAATAATAACAAAAAGATAATTTATCTTCGCATGCTGGAAATGTTATGTTATTAATGTACGAAAG